>NC_056729.1:787946439-787968939 GCF_019279795.1 Protopterus annectens
GTTGAATAGGGTGCCTAATGGTACTGCAAGTTCCTGCCTGAGTTCACATAGGATGCAGCCTGGGATGTTATCAGGTGCCATTGAGGCTGTATTTTTTGCCTTTGAGAGAGCAGGAATGACCTGTTCCCCAGATATAAGGGGAAGGGTGCAGGTACTGGCAATGTCCTGATTTACTGATGGGGGACAGAGGGGTAAAGTTTTCACTGAATCTGTCAGCCAGCAAGTTTGCTATATCTACTGCATTTGTGTATGTAGTGTCCATGACCACTAGTTCTAAACAGATCTGGGTGCTCCTTTGAGGTTGCAGACATATGTGAAGAAGGCCTTATGACTGTCTTTAGTAGATGTCGCCAATTTGGACTCGAAGTTTGCTTTGGCGGATTTCACTAGTGCTCTTATTTGCTTGTTCAGGCTAAGGAGACATTGCTTCCAATTGGGCACCTGCTAATTCTTGGTCTTGGACAGCATTTTTTTCCTTTTGTTATATAGTTTATTTATTGCAGATGTCCACCAGGTTTACTCTTCATTGCGGAGGATGATTTAGTCCTGTCAGGTATTCCTGATTCCATTCATCTATATAAATGCTTGGATAGTGCTTTGGTGTAGTTTTGGATATTTGTGCCAGTTCCTGCAGAAAGGGAGGGGAATGTGAAGCTGTTTATACCATCCCTCAAGGGGCTGTTATCAGCTTTGGAGAAGTTTTTATGTCTGATCTTAGCTAGAGGGGGGTTGGGGAAGATGGTGACTTTGAAATTGACTGCTTTGTGGTTGGAGCTTACCAGGGAGGGTGATACTATAGGGATGCTGCAGTGGTTACTCATGTTGGTTAATACCAAGTCCAAGATATTATCACCTCTTGTGTGGGTATCGACTAGCTGTTCCAAGGTATTTGAATTGACAAAATCAAGGAATCTCTGGGCATTTGTGTTCTGGGATGAGTAGTTTTTCCAGTCTATGGTTGGGAAGTTAAAGTTACCCAGGATCAGGGTAAAGAGTTGAATCTTGATAGAGTCAAATAGATACAAATAGATGGATTGGGCATCTTGAGTCAGATTTGGGGGCCAGCAGCTAGCTGTGATTTACATAGGGGTCTTGTCAATGGTCAATTGTACCTGGAGTGTCTTGTGTGCATCATACTGTTTGACCAGCCTGGAGGTGTGTATGTCTTTAATGCATATTGAAACTCCACCTCCTTTGGCTTTACTGCCCACACTTTGGGGTCTGAATGTATGATAGGATGAGTAACCAGGTAAAGCTGGAGTGCTCTCCACAGCTTTTAACTAGGTTTCTGGGACTGCACAGCTATCAGTATTTTACAGGGTTAGTAATGCTTGCAATGAGTGCAGTTTTATGTTTAGAGTCCTAGCATTTAGAAGCATGACCTTTCATTTGTGTTTTGTTGAAATTTTTATGTTGGTAGTTTTAAGCTCACCACTTTTCCTCAAAAAGGCACTATAGGGGAGGCAGGAGCCTTTGCCAGAAGCCTGAAGCCCAGGTGAGACAGATGTTGGCCATCTCTGACAAAGCATCGTGGTCTGCCAATCATATCTTCTCAGGCTGTCAGGTACTGGATCCCCCTGGAATGACACCAGAAACTAAGCCAGTTGTTAAAGTCAATCAGTTTCTGATTGTATTGAGGCATCATTCTGGGTGACGGGTAAATGCTGCTTAAGGCTAGGGACATACCTGCCTGGGACACATAATCAGTGAGCTCAATCATGTCTCTCTTCATATAGTCCAAAGAGGTACATCTCAAGTCATTCATGCCAACATGGACTATGACAGAGTCATAACAGTACCTGTTGTTGAGAGACTTGAGTGCGTATGTGATATGGCAAATTCTGGCACCTGACAGACAACTAACCATGTCTTTCTCCTTATCCATCCTAGTGAGAGGCACATCTGTATGTCTCACAATGGAGTCTCCTATGACTAATATGTTGGGTTTATGGTGAAGCCTTAGTGGTTGTGAGACACAGGTGTGTGAACTATGCATGGTATGTGGTGTGGAGGCCTGTGGAGATCATGTGTATTTTTGCCTCGGAGGTATCCTTTGTTTGGGTATGTTTATGTGGAGGACCGCTGCATATGAAGGTGTGTGTTGTGTAGGTGTGGGTGGTGTTTGAGGTGTAGTGATTGTGTTGACAACCTTTTTGGTGCCAGATATACTGGCTTGAGTGGGACAGAGCTTGGACTTTAGGTTCATAATGTAATTGCATCTCTCGCAAATTGTGTTCCTAGGTTGTTGTAGTAGATGGTTGTCCGTGTACATGAGGTAGCTGTTACACTGTCTCAGGATGCCCATATCAACCAGACTGGCAGGAGAAACTGTAGGAAATTATCCATCTGTATTTGTCAGAATCTGAGGGAGAAAGGCCAAGGAGAAATAAGGAATGGACCTAAAGCCCAAGTGCTTAAACCAAAACTAAGAGCTTAGAATAACACTTAAGAATAATGCTTAACAATTTAGACAGACTATAAACAAGCAGTAATAAATGCAATAGTAAAGATGCAGTTGAACACTTTAGAGGACAGGCAGCAAGTAGCAGGAAAAAGCAAAGCAAGATGAAGTAACAGAGTAGTAGGAAGAAACACAAATTAGAAAAATATAAGCAGCTGAATGTGTGCCTTTTTTTCTTAAAGTAAAAAGGGAGAGAGCAGGAACAGAAGATAATTCAAGGTTAAGGAACTAAGGGGTTTGGCCTTCCCAAATGATCTCTGTATTTGGTAGAATGAGCTAAAGAGATGTGACTGGGAGGAGTGTCCCAGATCAGATTTACAGTATGGGTGGACAACTGCAAAAAACACCAACTTTAAGAACACAACAGCAATAAGGTGGGAGGGTGGGGAAAAAGTTTCAGAACAGATCAGAAAACAAAATTCTGCCAGCAAATATATAAATAATTCAGTCTAGCAAAAATAAAGACAGTGAAGAGCTGTGAACAGTTAAAGTGCCAAAAATATACTTATCAGCTCTATATTTTCAGATTGTCTGAGAAGCACTCTCAGTCAGAACACAAGGAGATTCTAGCAATGGTATGCAGATTTTACAAAAAGGTAATATTTTTATGCCAGCAAGACAAAAGCCAAGCCTTGAGACAATCAGATAACACAAAAGCTGTTAGACCAGTTTTACCAACTTTAAGAATACAACAATAGGGTGGGATGGTGAGAGAAAAAAGTTTCAGCACAGATCAAAAAACAAAATTCTGCCAGCAAATATAAAAATAATTGAATCAAGCAAAAATAGACAGTGCAAAACTCTAAACAGGTAAAGTACCAAAAAATACACTTATGAGCTGCATATTTCCAGATTGTTTGAGTTAAGAGCTAGAAAGAATCAAACTCTGTACCCTGTTCAGTAAGAGCTTGAAGCCCTATTGCAAGGATCAAACTCTGTACCCTGCTCAGCAAGAGCTTGGAGCCATAATGCTTTGCACCAGCTGTCAGACCAACATTAACTTCTTATTTTTGGTTAATCATTGAGGGAGTTTTTTAGTTCTCATTGTTCAAAAAAATGCATCCCCATGCAATACTTGTTCTGTTAACATTTTAAGCAAATTAAAGTAATCTGGCACTTAAGGCACTGAGCTGTCAATGGACTGCTTCCTGTAGTGAAAAGTACCGGGTTTGAATCTTCTCACCTCCATTTGCTTCCCTCAGACAGTACTCCTGGATTACCTGTAAAAAAGGAGACTTTCTCCAGTGGATTTACCTGATTAATAGAGAGAGATGAAAACTGTATTTAAACTTTGTCCATTTTTTAAGTGTTTGGCCCCTCTTCCTCTCTTTCAATTATTTTTGGCTTTGTTCAGAATTCTTGAGAAAAGAAATTTAGAATTATTTTGATGTGTTCATTGTAATATGTGCAGTTTTCTGGCAAATAGTCGCAGATTGCAGTCACTAAATAATGGTAGGCATTTGAGTTTCAGACTTTGTATCTTTCAGAAAATACTTGATAATGCAAGGCTTGTTATTCTATCAACTTTATAAGTGCATAAGAGAAATATTTAAAAGTTGTTCCTTATATTGTTCCTTGTTTCTGATTCTTGAGTTAAGAAGTTGAGAGGGCAGAGGGGAGTTGCACTGTATGGTTCTGAAATCAAGAAGCTGAGATACATTTCTGAGACATTGCTTATGAATGTATTTATTCACTTGATTGCAAATTTTTAAGGTGTACAGTCGTACAAATGGCTGACGATGTTTGTGTGTGTGTGTGTGTGTGTGTGTGTGTGTGTGTGTGTGTGTGTGTGTGTGTGTGTGCGTGCATTCGTGTGGGACAAAGATTAAAGTATTAAGAATGTATTGGATAGAATGAAGAACTGTGAAAGGGAGAAAGGCTAAAGTTGTTTGTCAGTAAGAAAGTGTGACTGCAGATGCTAAGAGAGGGCATGAGAAGAATTTGATTATTTATTTATTTATTTATTTATTTATTTTTAGTGTAGGGTGGTCCTGGACTTTCTCAACTTACTCTCCAGTCTATAATGTTTGAAGAACTGGGTGTATGGTAAAAATAATATGTACTACAACTGATATCTTACAAATTGTGCAAAAGGAAAATTTATGTTGTAACCAAGTGAATGTTCTGGCAAGCAAAGAGAGACTGGGGGTATCAAAGAACTTTTTTAAGTGTAAAGTCCACAGTTTAACCACAATGTGAGCTTCTTTGCTCATTGCTAGTAAACATATCACTGTTTACCTTTCTTTTCCACATTATGCAAGGTACTGCTATATTCTACATGTTGAAGATGTCTACTATGCTTATTGCTTCTTTAATTATTTTGCTTGTTGGTGCTCTGGATGTATGGTATTCATGATATTGCAAGCCTGCTCTTACTTGTATTGCTTGAATGCTCGATGAGGACTGGAGTCGATTGTTTTTTTTTTTTTTTTGAGGGGGGGGGGGCATTTGCTTGGCTTTGTCCATCTGGGGTTTGCACTTTTGCAACTTGAGTTTTCTCCCAATAATCTTTAATGTTTAAAGAATTGAGTAGGTGGTAAAATATGTATAAAATAACATTTTAACTATGCTGTGAGCTCCCTCCCTAGTCGTTAGTAAATGTTCTATATTTTTCTCATTTCTCTCACCTTATGATAAGTAGTATGGCATTCCATATGTTGAAGATGGAGAGTCAACAATAGGTGCAGTTGCTTTAATTGTTTTGCTGGTTAGTTCTATGGATGTTATGGTAATGTCAAACCATATTAAACTGAAAATGAACAAGCCTCAGTTTAAGAGTTTAAGATTATGTAGTTATAATTGAGTCTATATCAGAACATCGAAGTATTAAAACTTCGAATGTTCTGGTATCAAACACTATTCAGCGAATGCTAAGAATAGCAAAGCTGCAGAACAGCAAATTCTTTCCTCGAGAAAGAATTTGGTTGGCCATTTCTGTGGCTTTGCTATTCTTGGTGCTGTGGTGGAAAGTTAGGGTTGGATTCAGGTAAGTATGCGATTGTATGTTAGGGTTAGGGCCGTGTTAAGTGAGTTAGGGTTAGGGCACGGGTTAGGCATGTGTGCGATAGTGACAGACTTTAGGGTTAGGGTTAGGGTGCAGGTTAGGTGAGTGTGAGATAGTGACGGACCTTAGGGTTAGGGTTTGGGTTAAGGTAAGTGGGTAGATAGTAGTGTATGTTTAGTTTAGTGTAGCGTTAGATGTAGGAATTTAAGTGTATGTGTGTGGTTGTTGTTTGTTTGATGTGCTTGTGTTGTGTGTATGTGTTTCGGAGCAGCGAATTTTTTCCATGGGAAAAAATTCACTGTTCTGAATGTTCGATATTTTCATGTTTAGATGATGTTTTGGCGCCGATGAAATAGCGTTCACTATTTTCATCTTTCGATAACGTGATATAAATGCTTATAATTATCTCATTCATTAATACAGCAAATACTTAAAGTTTCCTGCTAAGACTTATTCTTAGACCATTATAATGACATTCAGAAAATCATAACTGTGTCATATGAAATTCCACACATTCAACCCCCCCCCCCAAATGGGTTATTGTGACTAGACTTTCCCTTTGGAGTGCTACTCATACATCTCAACTGTCCCTGTTTTTGCCTCCAGTTTTGCTTCAAATATCTGTCTTGCCCATTATAAGGTTTTCAATTTTCTGGTAAATCTCTCATGATTACCATCTATCAGTAATGTCAATCATTAGAGCTTTATACTTCTTATTGTTCATAAAATTCATACTGACACAAAACTTGTGCTATTAACTTTTTAAAGTGAATTAGAGTAGTATTTATATTATTCCCTATTATCTTTTACTTTGTCCAAAATTCTTGACCAAATGAGTTGAGAAGTATGGTGCTATCCCAAAACATTCAGATCTAAATAATTTCTACTGGTGTTATTTCAGCAAAGTAGAAATACAGTACTAGGCCGTTCATGTTGCCGCATTTGCTTATTATAGTTTTTGCCTTTATCAGTGCTGTTTTCCTTGCAGGGGGCTGGAAAATGAATACATGTTTATTTGCAGCCCCGGTAACTCAACAGGTGACAGGCTGTCTCCTTTGGTGAAGAAGGTCATATGTTCTATTCTCAAATCAGGTACTTAGAAGATTGTTTTTTGAAATAATTATACTATAGTGCAGCATAAAGGAAATGCTTTATTACTGGGTGTGCTGCCCTTTGGATGAGACATTAAAATGAGGTCCCATCTGCTTCAGTTAGTGCTAGCTCAGGTGGATGTAAAACATCGCACTGCACTTATCAAAAAGAGAAGGTGTCCTTTATTTATACAAAGAAAACATTATTACAATTTATTTTACATATTTACAAAATATTTACATATTTACAAAATTGCAAGCCTTCATTTCCTTCTTTTAATTATTATACATTTATACTTTATGTCAAGTTTTTATCCTTATTGAGCTCCCACTGCCTTTTCTATAACCAACACCTGATTTTACTCAATAGTATTGCCAAAATACATTTTATGTTAAACACAGGTTAATTTATCCTTTCATTCCAAATAATCCATATAACATGACTGGTTTTGTTTTTTTGTTGGTTTTCTATGGTATGGCTTCTGATTCCTTGCTGGATATCCCTAGAGTGTTTCGTGATGACTGCAATTCTACTTCCACAAGTGTGTCTACCCCTCCTGTTCCTGGTGCTTCGGGAATTCAAGGTGTATTGGGTAACTCTCTACAAAGAACTTTAGACAATTATATTTTATCTGGGACAGCTCATGCCATTTCTGGTACTAATTCAGTGAATAACTGTGGGCCGAATGTTTCTGTTGCTGTTCAACAAGGCGTAGTTCATATGGTTCCTGATTTAAATTCGGTGAATAATTGTGTGCCGAATGTTTCTGTTACTACGCAATGAAGTGGCATTTCTGCTTCCGTAGCAAATGTTGATTTGGCTGCTATAGCTCCTACAGCTGCTTCACTTGGAATAACTGTTACTACCGCTAAGAAAATTGATTTGGTTTCTCGTGGCTGTTCCTTCCAGTTTATGACAGAAAGACAACGTAAATTTTGTAATCCATTTGGAGGTTTGGGAGATTCTGTCGCAGGTATGTTTCCAAAAGATATACAAAACAGTGTGGATAATTTTGAAAAACTTATTTTTCGTGAAACCCGCTCTCACTTTAACTTGTTAGGCTTAAATAAATACATTGAACTTGACATTGCCCCAAGGGGGCTGAGAGCGTTTAAAAGTCCGGCAACGCCATTTGATTTTTCTGATGCTACGGACATTATCTTTAAAGATAGATGGCTCACTGCTGCTCATTCCTGTGCCATGGAATGGGTAAATATATTAATAGAGAGAGAGCATTTCCTTCAAATGAAATTGCAGAGTGAATTACAAGATATGCATTTAAATTTATTAGAAACAATAGGTGAACAGCAAGTAAATGATATTTTTGTCAAATTGAAAGATAAGTTGAATAACTTTGAGAATGAATTAGTACGTATGAAATCTACTAAAATTAAGAGAGACATACGAGACTACAATAATGGTTGTGCCTTTTTATGGAAGTCCACATATAATGTACACCCTAAACGACCAGAACAGAGAAACAATCGTAATAAGAAACATCTATCTGTCTCCTTTGCTTCTTCTGAAGGTGTGGGTTTCACCACGGATTCTGAAGCTGAATTGTTAGAGTTTCCTCCATTGCCTGACGCACAAAATCCTCAGGCTCATAAACAATGCTTTCGTACCGAAGCAGATAATAACAAAAGAGGCAATAAGAAGAAAGGAATTAATGGAGGTTCTTCTTCGGGTGAAGGACAATTTAAACAGAACTCTAAACGTAGCAGATGGAAATAATGTGACCAGTATTTCTAATGTTGTAAATTTATCTGGTCTTTCTTTGCCAGAGGAGGAAATTTCTGTTCTGCAGCTAGGTTTGAAATTTGTTCCAACAGTCATACCTAGATTTCATGTAATTAAACAAGAAGCGTTTAGATTTGTTAGGAAATTGCATCTGAAATATTTCTTTGCTAGTGGTGACAAATATAGATTTGATAGTTGTGAAAGAAGTCATATAGAGAGTGATTCTAGTGATGACAGTTTTTTCTCATGTACTTCTAATAGTGATGATAATATAATGTCGAATGCTTACACCCCTTTAAATACTGAGGATATTAAATATGAAAGCAAATTTATACCCCCTTATGTGAATAACACAGTTATACAATTCTCAGAAATGTTATATTTCTCATTACAAGAAATGGTAAATTCATATGACATACATTCTTGTTCTTTTAATATGACAAAAAGAGAATGGCTTTCTTTGAAAAAATTGAAAGACAGAAATGATCTCATTATTAAGCCCTCAGATAAGGGCAACAAAATTGTACTGTTACATTATACTCAGTACTATCACATGTGTATGGAACATCTTAATAATAGATCAGTTTATCAAATCTGTGAATACGAGGACTATATGAGATCTATTAAAGAATTTACTACTTTGATTGAAAGGGGTGTACGGTTAGGTTATTTTAGTAAAAAAGATCTAGAAACTAAATTTTGTACAGAGAATTGTCATTTGGCAACATTTTACTGTTTGCCGAAACTGCATAAAAATTTACAAAATCCTCTGGGTCGTCCTATAGTGGCAGCTACTAATTATTTTTTACAAAACATAGGACAAACTATACACAAATTTTTGTTACCATTTGTGGAGAGATTAGAATCGCATGTTAGGAATTCCTTTAATTTTGTGGATAAAATATCACATATTAATTGGACTCATGATATGTTTTGGATTTGTCTAGATGTTGTGAGTTTATATACAAACATTAGTCATACAGATGGTATGCAAGCGTTATATTATTTTTTGGGTGACAGCCCAGTTTCTCATTTTATGTTAGATTTAGTTCAGTTCTGTTTATTAAATAACTATTTTAGTTTTAATGAAGTCATTTATCATCAATTGAAAGGGACAGCCATGGGGGCTCCTTTTGCCCCAATGTATGCCAATATTGTTATGGCCAAATTTGAGTTGGATTATATTTATACTAATTCCTTTGTACAGAATCATGTGATATTGTACTCACATTACATTGATGATTTAATTTTTCTGTGCAAAGGAGGACGGGATTTGGTTGATAAATTTATATTGGAACTTAATCAGAATAGATATAATATTAAATTTGATGACTTACAGGTTGGAACTAAGGTAAATTTTGTAGATGTTACATTAATAGGGAAAGAAAATGAATATATTGGTACTACAATTCATCAAAAATTTGTTGATGGTAACCAATATTTATTTGGTAGTAGCTGTCACCCTCCGCATACCATGAAATCTTTACCTTATAGTGAAATGATTAGAATATCTAGACTATGCAATGATTCTGTAGATTTGGGGAGACAAATAAATTAACTTATTTATGTTTTTTTATGCAGAGGTTATTCTATGGATTCCATTTTGGAATCCGTTGATAAATTCTTGACCTCTGGGGAAAAAACATCTTTTGCCAAGGAATAAATTTAAACAAAATAAAAAGGCCTTAGTGGATGATGTTTATTTTGTCACTACATATAATTTGTTAAGCCAAGAAATTTGGGATGCAGTTAAATATTATTGGAAGTTTTTGCTGAAGGATAGAATATTGGGTAATTTGCTTCCCTCTAGTCCTTTGGTGGCATATAAAAGGGGACAAAATTAGGGGGATATGTTGATTAGAGCATATTTTAGGCATCCTGTTGAACAGTTAAATTTTCCAATAAGTAATTTTGGTACTTTTGCTTGTCAGTCTTGCAATATATGTCAATTTATTAGAATATCCTTCGACAGAATAAATAACAAAAGCTTTATACCTAATAAACAATTTTCTTGTCACTCAGAGGGAGTTATTTATTGCCTTAAATGTCCTTGTAATCTATTTTATATTGGAGAGACTAAGAGGAAATTTAAACTTAGACTACAGGAACATATTTGTAATATTAAAAGGGGTGCCACAGATCATTCTGTGGCTTTACATTTTTTACAAACCCATAACCAGAATGCTGATTTGTTACAAGCTACTGTTTTGGAACAGATTTTTATTAAAAAAGGAAATCATAGATTGTTAAAAAATATGTTATTATATAAAGAATCTATTTTTATATTGAAATATAATACATTATCACCTTTTGGTTTAAATATGGAGATTAACTGGAAATATTTGATATAATAGGTTAGATATTGTGTGTTATATTTATATTATATTTTTGTATCTTTGGTATAGGTTTGTATTTAACAGGGATTGCAGTTTCTTTAGTATTTAATTGTTTAATTGATTTATTATTAATTAAGTCATTTACACTCTGTATATAAGGGAATGTATCTTTACCATGTATTGTGTGCTCATTGAAGGCTGTGGTGGCCGAGGCGCTAAGACTTGTTTCAATAATAAATTTTCCACCTGGAATCACTGTTGTTTTTCATTGTTCAGTCTTTTTCAAGACTGGTTTTGGTTTTTTGTTGGTTTTCTTTTCTATAACCAACACCTGATTTTACTCAATAGTATTGCCAAAATACATTTTATGTTAAACACAGGTTAATTTATCCTTTCATTCCAAATAATCCATATAACATAAAACAATGTTTTATCTATTCTTTTGACACAGCCATTACTTCTATTCTTATAACATCCATATTTAACCATGTCCATATTTATCTTGTCCACTTTTTATATCTTCAAAGAAATTTTCTATACATAATTTCTCCCATAATTTCACTACTCTTTTACTTTTCAAAAACATGTGTTCAGTAGTTGCCTCTTCCCCATAACCTACACATATTCTTTCACTTTTCTTTTTATATGGCATGTTTCATTTTACTGGTAATTTATCTATCAGTCTCTGCAAAAAAAAAAAAAAAAAAAAAATTCTTGGCATTGTACTTTTTTATCACACCATGTATTTCTTATTTTTATAGCTTTAATTTTTCATTCTGCTAGCTTCTCCCATGGTCTGACAAAATAATATGGTATCATTATATTCTAATACTATATTTTCTCTCCTTTTCTGTTTCATTAATTTTTATTTTTCACATTAATATTTTTCCTTATAACATTTCATTTCTTCATTTATACCTTCTTTTTTATTTTGCTCCTTATAACCATATCCCCAAATTTGTCATACTTACAGTTAAACATTTTAGAACTAATCTTTCATCTTTTTCATTTATACACTTTAATTCTTTATATAAATTTAGTGAAGCAACACATACACTGGGTTAATTAACCCTAAACCTCCGTCCTCTTTATTTACATACAAAATTCCTATTTTTACTGGATTCAGTCTAGAACCCTATATGAATGAAAAAATAACTGCAGCAATTCTTTTTTATACACCTTTGCAACCTAAATATAGTTGCTAAATATGCCATTTTCCCATTAAAATTGAATTTATCAAATTAAATTCTAATCTGTTTTTCAGAAAAAAAAATACTTTTAACTCTTCTATTGCTTTTTCCATTGAATCCTTACATTCTTATTCCTGAATTGTATACCTAAGACACATATTTCATTCATTGCAAAATATAGTCTGCCTATGTATCCACATCTCCTAATATTTTACTTTTCTTTTTGTTTGAAGTAATCCTTTTTGCTTCTAAAAATTCCTTTAAATAAAACATTATTAATTTTATCTGTATCTTGTTTTTTATTATATCATCTGCATAAGTTAAGAAAACTGGAATTCTTAACCCTTCAAGCATTATGCACCCTGCCTCCTGCATTTTATCATTTATTTCACATATAATCACATTTATAATTAAAGCAAAGAGTATAAAACGTATGCACATCCCTGTCTTACACATCTCCTCATGTGTACCTCTTTACTTAACCAACCATTTACTAAAATATTTAACTTTATTTCTATAAGAAACATACACAATTTCCTGATTTCCTCACTTATATATATATTGTATTCTTTCATTATTGCCCATAACATTTCATGTCCTGTTGTATCAAATGTCTTATTAATATCCCCATCATACGTTTAGCTTCTTTTCTTCTGTTTTGATCTCTATTACTATCAGTAACAATTCTTAACATCCTTTCCATTTTATACTGTGTATACTGTCTTCCATAACACTTTTCATTTTTGTTTCTAATCTCTTCTGGATTGTTTTCATAAAAGTCTTACAATCATTCTTGTTCAATACTATTTCTCTCCAGTTTTTCATTATATTTTTGTCCTCTTTCATCCAAATAAACTTAAGATTCCACTATGTAATTCTTTATAAATGAAACCTACATTTACCATTCATGCAAAATCATTAAAAATATTATTTTTGCCATTCCATTAATTTATTTAATTCATGTAGAGAAATCTCCTTTTCAAATTCTTTATTATCTTTGTCTGAAAATGTTTTTATTTCCAATGTTGCTTTCAGTTTCATCTTTTTCTTTAAACATATATTTTACATAATTTTCTATGATATTCATAATTTGTTGATGTGTTCTATTTCTCAGTACACTATTATCATCCTTTGCTATTCTACATAAATATGCTTTCTTCTCTTTTACCTTGTAAAAATATATTTGTTTTCAATAATAACTCTTTAATTTTCTCCTGATTGTATCTATAATTCTTTTTTATCACAATGCTCTCTGCCATCTATAATTATTTTCTAAGTATTCCAATGTATCTTTATATACTCCCTTATAATTTCTTTGTCCAATTTTCTTGCATAATACTGCCACTGTAAGTAACTTCTTTTATATTTAATCTTCATAAACATCCACCATTCAGACACATTTTTATAGAATGTTCTTATTATATGATCCCTCCATAATGGCATTATTAATCTCTTTCTTTCTTCATCCCATGTTTTTCCATTTATCCTTTTTATTCCTTTACCTATTTTTATATATTCCTTATTTTCCTTTATCTTGCTAAATTATCTTTAAAACTTGTTTCAGTTGTTCTCCTTCTATATAGTTAACCTTTTTGATAGTGTGAAGTAATCTATTTTGGTTCTGTAAATATCCCTTCTGTAAGTCCATTAATTTTTTATCCCAGAGTATTAATTCACCACATCTCATATCTGACTCTTAAATCACATTTAAAATCTCCTGTCACTATTTTATATTTATCACTACATAATCTAAAATTTGCTGAAATAAACTTTCTCCTTCTTTTCGGGTAAAATAAGCATATAACACTCTAATTCCATATACTTGTTCTTTCCATTTTAAATCTACAATAGTTAATCTTTCCATTCTTAATAAAGTTATATCTAATATTTTCACTGTATACCTATTACAGAACACTGACCATTTCCTGAATTCCAAATGACCCCCCCCATATTTTTTCTGTTTGCAATCTTTCTTCACTTGTTAAAAATCGTGTATCCTCTAGTACAATTGCATTTACATCACATTCATTGCACCATTCCAAAACTCATATCCTTCTAACTATATTCTTAATACTATTCACAGTCACAAAAAGTACTCTAAAGTTACTACTTTCCTTTTTCCTTTACTTTCTAGAAATTATATTTCTCATCCATTTACTTTCTTTTTTCTTTTATGCTTGTTGCTTTAAATTTTCTTTTCCTATAGTTTACCCTTTTACCAATATAATTCTTTTTTCCCCTTGTACTACTTCCCAATTTATATTGCCCTCATCACTTATTTCATAACTTTCCTCCATTATGTTTTTCTGTCTTTGTCTTCTTTATCTAATTAACTAAGTTATCTTCTAATTCCATCACTACTAATGTTTTTCTCATTGTTCTTTTTCTTCTCTTTTTCTTTCACTCTAGTTATTATTATTTCCAATCTTACAATCCATACATAAGTGCCCAATTGTCTTACATTTATAACATCTTTGTTCACATTTACTTGCATTTACTCATTTCCCACAGATATAACATTTCTTTTTGCCACATTTATTTATCAAATACCCTACTTTTCCACAAAAAAAAAAAAAAAAAAACATGTTCTGGGTTGTCCCCAATATTTTACCACATCCTTATTTCCTTCAACATTTATCATACTTGGAATATGTATAGTTTTGTCCTTTTTTACCTTTAACAAAATATTACATTCCTATCCTCCAGTCCAGAAACCCCTTTAATCATAAACCTTTGCAATGTCCAGTGCTTCTTTGCATAAACATTTCAAATATCTTTTTAAAGTCTCTCCGTCTACTTCTATTAAAAAAATGCACATGAATCTTCTTTCTGGTTTCCCTGTTAAATGCTTTTCATTACATATAAGTTCCAAGAATTACAGTTTTTTTTTTCATACTCCTCCAGGAAATTTTCCATTGCATAAACAGTCTCTAATATAATGTCACAAAAGGAATGAAAGATCTTAAATCTCTGGCTTCAAAATCCAATGGAACCATTAGGTTATCCCAAACTATCTATTTTTTTTTCTTCTTTATTTCAAATCCTCATCACATACTTCTGCTTAGCATTCTCTACTGCATTCTTGTTTTTTTTTTCTGTTACTCCCCTGGTGCCTTCTTTCACCTTTTTGCATAGGATATCCTTTCCATTTCACTCATCATTTTTCAGACTAGACTCTGCTTCCTCTTTTTGTAACTTGTATCCATAATGACTCCCCAGGAAACTTCATTTTCTGGCACACTGTGCATTAACATCTCTTTCAAAACATCATCCAGATCCTCCTGACTGGAGAGTTGTAATAACACAGGACTCACTTATGGACTCCTCTTTTTCGGTTTCAGCAAACAGGTTTTGCTGAAAAACAACTTCTGAATCCTCTACAATCTTACCGGTACTCTACACATCACTGGCATTTACCTCAGTGCTTTCTGACATCTTCTTCATGCCATGCATCATCCTCCCAGCCACCACTGTGCCAGGAAAGGGGCATGCGTGCTCTCAGACTGGCTCCAAAGCTTTGAGCAAGAGACGTTCCACAATGCCCTGGTCAAATTTCTCCTAGTCAATGTGAATACCACTTCAAGTTTCCCCTGAAAAGAAGCTATTATTGGGCAAGTGGGACTAACACAGTAAAAAAAGTATGTATCAATAAATAAATTAATTATGGTTGCCTAGTATATCTCAGTTATTTCATTATTTCCTTTATACTCTGACTATTTTAATGCATCAGAATCATTACGTTATTATGGCTATTATAACTCAATGAACTTGCCACTATAAAGTAATCTTAGAAGTTTTTTGTCAGAATCCATTTCAAACCCCCTTTATTACAAGTCATATTAGACATAAGGAAACAATTTGTTATAACTTCCATGTAATTAGAATGGCAGTAGTGGGAGTCATAGGCATCTTGCACAGCTTCTGGAACCTATGTTCATTTTCACTCTTTTGCTTGAATTAGTGTACTCTCTGTTTTCAGCCCAGCCCTAGCTGTAAATGCTCAACAAAATAAAATAGCAGAACTTCATGTTTTAAGGCTCCCAGTTTTTTGTCCGGCTGCTGACAGACCCTCTCTCACGTTCTTCCTGAGATGTCAGAACTGTCATTGTAATCCAGGAGCTGTTAACTGATCACTTTTGCTTCTACTTCAAAGAACTTTTAACACATTTAAACTGCTTTGCTCTTCAGCAGTGTCTGCAGTGGGAAGATGTGTTTTTTTCTTGAACATTAGCAAAATATGCTGTGTTGTTTAAATTATTTACCTTACAATGCAACACAGAGCAACATAAATCTGATTTTTTGTTCTTGAACTTGAGTTGATATTTTTTCTGTGTCTACTCAGGCACGTATGTCTTTTTGCATGACATTTTCCACGTCGTTGTATTAGTGGCTACACCCTTGACTTGTTAGACTGTAACAGCATACCAAAACTTCATCCAAACCATAATCCTTGACCATGACAAATGTGTAGTTTTTCTGTGTTGTGAACATTGCCAGGATTTGTAAGATTAATTCATTCATGTTTTTCCATAGGGAAATGGTCTTTCACTTTTAAAAGTGGATGATGGTTGAGTTGTTGCTGTGCAGCATATATTCTATATTTTATCGGTATGGTGTTTTGGTGTTTCATTTTTTCATGTGTCTTACATGCCCCACTAGATAGCTGCATAGCTGCTGTGCCCCTGTGGTGACCCAGCAAGAAAAGGAGCCTGGAGCCTCCATTGCTTTAATTGCTTTATATCCCCTTCATTTACAGACTTATGCAATATGCTTTTACTGTAGTGTAGTCCGGGAAACTCTGTGGCTCCTCCCACTTCAAGGTGGATTTTGGATACCTCAACACTAAGTAATACAAGTTTAAAAAATGTGAACAAAATGATACAAAGTGTAAGCATATTTTTGTGATGAGAGGACATATCGCTACAGAAAGAAAGCCTTCAGCTGTCTATAACATACATATATATTAGTCAAAGTCAAAGTTAAAGTCAAAGTAAACTTTATTGTCATGCAGCTCAACACAGAGGAAAAAGTGTGTATCACTGCATGAAATTTGGATACTTAGGCTCGTACCATAAGAATGACAATTTACAGAAAAAAGATAGGTTAAATTAATAAAAATTTAAATAGTAAAAATCAAAATCAAAATACGATACTAAAAATAAATAAAGTAAAAAAATTAAAGCTTTTTACAGCAGAAACAATACAAATACAACAACAGGAACAGACTCAGTAGAAATATAAGGAAATATAAAAAACAGTACTATAAATAAATAAAAGAGGCATACATGTAAAACTTACCCATCGCCAATATATGCCATAAACTTACAAGTTAGTTTTCATAGTGCAGATAGTAAGTTATGCAGAGAGGTATGTAAATAACAATGGCATGTTGCACATAAATAATGTTTTACCCATTTAGTGGGTTAGGCTATGGGTTTGTTGTTCAGCAGACTGATAGCATGTGGGAAGAAGCTGTTATGGAATCTGGATGTCCTGCATCTAATGCTTCTGTAGTGCTTCCTTGTTGGCAGAAGTTTGAGCAGTCCATAAGCTGGATGGTGTATATCCCTCAATAGTTTTCAGACTCTGCCATAGTATCTGTTTGAATATATGTCCTGTAGGGATTGAAGGTTGGAGCCAATGATTTTTGTGGCCTGTTTAACGATCTTTTCCAGTCCTTTTCAATCAGCTTGAGAGTCATTTCCATACCAGACAATGATGCTGAGTGTCATTACATTCTCAGTAGTGGCTCTGTAGAAGATAAGCAGGACCTGTGGGGGGTGGTTAGCTCTACAAAGTCTCCTAAGGAAGTGAAGACATTGTTGGACTCTCTTTATAAGATAGGAAGTGTTTGCGGCCCAACTTAGGTCTCGCGAGATATGTACCCCTAGGAATTTGGTGCGATTTACTCTCTCCACTGCAGCAGCATTGATGATGATAGGGGTGTATGGCTTATTCTCCATCCTAAAATCGATGATGATTTCCTTGGTGTTCCCAACATTTAGTGCTAAGTTGTTGTCAGTGCACGAATGAATGAGTTGGTTCACCTCCTCCCTCTAGGCCCCCTCATCTTCCTTCTTGATAAGGCCAGTTACTGTGGTGTCATCTGCAAATCTGATGATTTTGTTTGACTGATGCATAGCTGTGCAGACATGTGTTAGAATTGTGAAAAGAAGTGGACTGAGTACATAACCTTGTGGGACCCCAGTGTTTAGGGCGATACTGTTTGAGTGATGTTTTCCTGCTCAAACTATTTGTGGCCTTTCAGTCAGGAAGTTGAAGATCCAGTTGCATATTTTGTTTTCTATGCCTAGATTTCTCAGCTTAGACAACAGTTGTTGTGTAATTACCATACTGAAGGCAGAGCTGATGTCTATCATGCTTATGTAACATTCCTTATTTTCCAGGTGGTGCAGATGTGATGAAGTGTTAAGGCTCTGGCATCCGCAGTAGAATGATTTGGCCTGTATGTGTATTGTAAAGGATCAAATGTAGCAGGCAGGCAGGATGTTATGTGATCCTTGACTATTTTTTCAATATACTTCACTACTGAGGTAAGTGCAATTGGCCAATAATCATTTAATGATGCTGGAGATGGTTTCTTGGGCAGAGGGATGATGTCTGTGGTCTTAAGGCATTTGGACACTTTTTCCTGGCTGAGAGATATATTGAAAATGTCTGTGAAGACTGGTGCTAGCTGATCAGCACAGTTTTTAAGTAGCCTCCCTGGGAGTCTATCCAGACTAGCTGCTTTGCCTGGGTGAACCCTACGTAAGTTCCTGCTTACCTCTTCCAAGCTGAGGCATAGTGATATGGCATCTGTATTGGTGGGTACTCTCTTTTCTATTTGATTCCTTGAATCTGCTGAAGTATTTGCTTAGCTTGTTTAAAAAGTCTGGGTTATCATCACATCATGTGGATGGTGGCTTGCTTATAGTCTGTAATGTTCTGGATTCCTCTCCACAGCTGACTGAGATCTTTCTGATCAGTGAGGTGTCTCTGTATTTTTAGACTGTAAGCCCATTTTTCTACTCTCACACCTTTGTTCAAGTTGGCCCTGGACTGTTTCAAACTGTGTCTGTCTCCAGCCTTAGAGGCAGCATTATGCACTCTCAGTAATTCGTATACCTCACTGGTGAGCCAGGGTTTTGGTTGGCTCTGATGGTTGCAACCTTCAGGGTGGTGACATCCTTAATATATTTTGTGATGTATCACACAACCGTTTCAGTGTACTTATCCAAATGAATACACTAAATTGTGGTGGCAGCCTCCTTAAATAAATTCTAGTCAGTGCATTCAAAACAGTTAGAACAACAATCTCTAATGCCATGATAACTAGCAGGTATCATACTTAGCAGCTGGCTTGGAAAAAGAGCATATAAAACTAGGTCCTTGACAGTATTATACAGCATGGTTTTTACTATATGTAGTCAACCCATAAAAAATATTGGTAGCTGCTTAAGAAAATTAGGGGGGAAAAACAACTAAAGCTTCTCTGCAGACACCATTCAAATGACCATTAATGGTAACATTACTGCCTTATATGATAATAATATGAACTTCAAAGATGATATTAATTTTGCTTTCTTAATTTGCACGTTTGACCATATCAGGTGCCAGTTCCCATCAGTTAAAGGGAAAAGAGAGTTGCAAACCATGTATTTACCTACACTGAAAAACACAGACCAAGCAGTAGTAAACTCCAAGGCTCACTGTGTTCAATTTGTAGCCCTTCCAATAAAGAGAATTTTCAAACTCCCTGCCATCCCTGAATCCGAGTACATATAATACAAGTGTGGCACTCTCTGTCCAGTACTTCATCTGTGGCCACTGAATCATTTACTGTCTATACTAATGCATCCCTTGGGCTCACACACAAATGAAATTCAAAAATGTCTCCAGTGACATGTATGGGGATGAAGAGCAGACTTTTGACGTGGCTGTCCCAAAAAATAAATAAATAAAACAGTAAATAATCATGATTATAAGGGGCCACTCAATATTTCATGGCACCCTGTTTAAATAAAAATAGTGGTATTTTCTAGCAAGAGCAGGACAGTTGAGAGGTATGGTCTTTGAGACATAGAACACTTAAGGCAGGCCATTACAGAAACATAATATACTAGGAATCAGGATATAATGATTATGTGCAAAGTACCGGGATGATTTAAAAAAGGCTAATGAAAAAATTTAAAACAGCAGCTAGAGTCTTGAGTCCAAGTTGCTGGAGACATTTGTAGTTTGTTTACTATCAGATGGAGTATAGGTGCCAGCTTTCTTCTGAATATAGCAAGTGTTGCTACACTTGTGAGGTAAGTTTCTGGGAATGGGCAAAAAAAGAAGGGCTGATAACACTTATTGACAAGCCTGCGTAGATGGAAGCAGGATGTTGAAGAGTAGTTTAGAGAATTTTAAGGACTGAGTATATCCTGAGGTTATTGTTGCTAATCAGGCATTTCCATGCCTGTGCTATTATTGGTAGAAAAACAATTACTCTTTGAGTTATGTACTAAACTGATTACTGCAGACAACTGTTATGAAGTTGGTTTATACTCATTAGGTCAGATCTGACCTAACAATACTTTAATAGCTGAGTGTTGTGAAAGGACTCGAGCTTTGATTGACCTGCCAGTCTGTATTGCTTCACCATCACCCTACTAGTAAATTAAAATGCACACATAAGTTGTCCATAATTTCTGTGAGATCTTTAACAGATCATACAGATAAAATAAAATGCCCTATACGAAGATGTAGCATTTGAAATATAGCCAACATTCATCCTCCAGAGATTCCATACATTGATGCTTCCTTCTAGATTTGAGACTAGAAGTTTTGTGTATCTGCTTAATGCCGGTACGCAATTTCTTTATAAATGCATGAATACTATTAGAATATATTTTGCCATGTGGTAGACAAAGGGACGGTATATGGCATTCACTGTTGTCACTAGGATTGCCATCTTTTCAAATGCCCAAAGTGTGAATTTTTTATGGAAATGCCAGATTTTGCAGGCTTAATCATTCTTAGAACAAGAGCAAAGGACTGGACTTATATATTTTTTATTTATTTGACAAAATAAAAGCTCACTGTTGTATGAATTGTTTTGTTGTTTTGTATAATATTAAAATGTTCCATATACAAAACAAGTTCTTCATGCAACTACTACTGGAATCTTGGAAAATATAATATGTCCTAAAATCTCAGCACATTTATCATTTTTCATGTTTTTTTTTTTTTGCAGGGTATAACTGCCCAAATAGGGACTGTCCTGTGTAAAGTGGGACAGATGTGAGCCTTAACTGTCATAGTACGCTAAAAGGAACATGGATTCCTGAAATGAGTATAAACACCCCACTATTTTGTAGTAGGGGTCCAAATACGCTGTTGTTGGAATACATATAGCAGTAAAACATAAATGTGGTGAAACTAAAACAGTTTGTGATGAACCTGTGAAAGTCACAGCTCAGCTGAGGTGTCATATCAAAGCCATATGACTTTGTGTCCATGAAGCCAAGTTACAAATGAACAAACAGCTTGGGGTGTGTTGGGGGCAGGGTACACCACAGACATGAGTGAAACAGTTTACTGTCAGACAGAAAAATGCACTTGAGAAAATAGAATCACAAATTAAAATTCA
Organism: Protopterus annectens; assembly: GCF_019279795.1. Taxonomy (NCBI): domain Eukaryota; kingdom Metazoa; phylum Chordata; order Ceratodontiformes; family Protopteridae; genus Protopterus; species Protopterus annectens. Next base: position 787,967,900 of record NC_056729.1, read on the forward strand.
AGGTAAAATTTCACTTAAATGAATTGCTACAATCCTTACTCTAAAGACTGGTAAGTATTTCACAATCTGTTTCAGATGGAGAGTGTAAGTCTGCAAGTTAATTAACTAGTTTCATGATAAAAGAATGAGCATTTAGTAGGCTTTTGATGAGCTTCAACTTCTGATGCTATTTTTGGGGCGTCACACTATGTATTTGTGCAAGAAAATGGTTGCATATGCAGTCATAAGAAAATAGCAGATAAAATCGAAACAAAGAGCATTCTCTAGCTATATTGTCATGGATTTATGTTAGAACATTGACCAGCCAAAATGTCAGTGTTCATAACATCAGTCCCACATCATCGAAATGGCACAGCATTCAAGTGCCACTGAAGTCGAAACTCAACATACTGCCAACATATTTTTTTGAGGGGCAAGCCTACCTGCACCCTCCCATATGAGGGACTATGCCTCCCATCCTCTTGCTACTTAAATATACCAACTCTGAGATTAGAGTACAGCTGAGAATGGGCCAGTCTCCAGTCCCAGCCATACTGAACTCTTCCCCGATCACCCAGCGCTTGACTTCTTTGGCACTTTAGTAGTGGGCCGGTTTGATAGTATGGGATCAGTGTTATGAATGTCAATTTTTTGGCTAGTTGACGTTGTAAATAGACCTATACTATCAACACAGACTAAGGGAAGTTGCTTTCTGCAGGATTATAATCAGACTGTATGGAAAACATATAACATGTAAACCTGAAAGTATTTAAAACTTTTTGATAATGCAGATTTATTTTTTGTTGTAGGTTGTGGGACTGGAAAATATCTTGATGTTAACAACCAGGTCTTTAATCTAGGCTGTGACTACTGTGGGCCCCTGGCTGAGATTGCCAGTAAGCGAGGACATGAAGTTATGATTTGTGACAACCTTAATCTTCCATTCAGGAGCCAGTGCTTTAATGCTGTCATTTCTGTAGGAGGTAAGACATCAGGGACACATATGACAGTGTGGCTTTTTTATTTCTGTGTGTTTCAAACAAATACTCCAATCCTTCATT
>NC_056729.1:787973939-788001439 GCF_019279795.1 Protopterus annectens
CTGATTTACTTTAACTCAGTAGAGTTAAAGTAACTGACATTTATGCAAGTGTTTTTGTAGGGGGAGAATGTGCCCCTGTCATGGAAGGTTCACATCCGTACTGTCAATTAATAGGTAAGTATATCTCTATATTAATGTAGACTGAAGGAAGGTGCAGTTTCCTTTATAAAAAACATTGATCATTTATGTGTTACCTTTACTATCATATTATGACTGTTATCCAGCTGGAAGGACAGTGGACACAGTTAATCATGCGGATGCAAGTTTGTATGTGTGAGGATGAAGTAAATCCAGAGTGTGTAAATGTAAAGCATATACTTACCCGTGGTGATATATATTTGCGTATCAAATCACTTTGGTCCAGCACCACATTAGAGAATCATAATCACATAAAACGAATGAACTTAAACATGAAGCACTGGGTTTCAATTCCTTAGTCTCTACTTGTGTGGTGTGTGACTTTGCACATTTCTAACCAGACCAAAACTCCTATGTAATGTATAAAAAGAGGCATTTGTGCTTATTGGGTCTCACCTGGCTAAAAAGTAAGTGAGGTCTAAAACTGGTCACTTGCCATCACAAAACTTACATGATTCCCTAAAATTAAATATTGCAATTAAATATTGCTTGATGAGATAATAAAGCAGAAACCTATGAAAATAAATGGACACTGCCTGTTAAAAGTTCAAAGCTTGTCAGCTTGCAGTCTGTATTGTCCTGCTTTAGGTCACAAAGTTTGTTTTGCAGCACTGTCTATGTGAACAGCTGTTTGCAGAGAAATGGACTGTGCTACGGATCCCGCATAACATGAAGAAATAGAGGTGCCAACAGGTACAAATTACAGTATAAAATGTAAATACCTCCAATGTAGCATTTAAAAGCTGTTAATGAATTGTGTTTTATGTCTAATGTACTTATAAATTAAAAAGGATGAGAAGCAGCTGATTTGGTGTTACTCTGCTTCCTTTCTTCACCCCCCCTGACTTATACCCTTTGATCTTTATGTTCACATATAACTTGTGGCTATACTTGCAATGACTAGGGAAGTATGAACTGAAAGGTGTTGTGTGTTATTTCAAAAGTCATGAATGTAAGGAATAGTGCCCCGTACAATTATTACCACTGTAGTTAAAAGTCATGAAATAAGGAATAGTGCCCCGTACAATTATTACCACTGTAGTTACTGGCATTGTTGGCGAATACAATGGAAATCAGGAGGCCGTAATAAGTCTAGCCTTAATCACAGAATATTTCACCATCAACAAAAGACCTCTGATTATTTATCTGCAGCATACAATGGGACTTGCAGCTTGGTAATTATCCCTTTTATGTCTTATGTGGACTGAATGGAAAGCAGAATGCAGTGTTTTATTGTGAAAGATAAATTATGTATATTTGCAACAGAATTAGGTATATTACGCTAGCTATGCAATTAAAAATAAAATTTACAGTTAAATGACTTTCATAATTGTGTGCCTAGCAGCATGAGAAAGGGGATTGTTAGCTGTGATTAGTTAGACAATGACACACAAAGGATTCAGTGTATTCTATGCAATATGTTATTATTACACGCACAATCTTATTAGATGACTCCCAAATGAGCGGTATTACCATACATGGCACTAAAAGAACTATTCTGAAATGGAGTGCGAGTATGTGTGTGTCTTTAATACACACACACACACACACACACACACACACACTCCTATGATGTGTTTGGTGTAGATAGGGCAATCAGCAATCGCTGCATCACCAGATGACCTATATATATATATATATATATATATATATATATATATATATATATATATATATATATATGTATGTATGTGTATATACATATACACACACATTTGTAAAATTATATATATGTCTATGGATATATACATATATGTGTGTGTGTGTGTGTGTGTGTGTGTGTGTGTGTGTGTATAGATATATGTGTGTTATATTAGCTAAACACATCACATAAGGTATATTTTATGGCATCATGCACGCATACACTGGCTTTGACTCATTAAAATATATTCTGTGCTACAGTAATGTGGTAAGCTGTAAGCATTTTATGACTTTTTGTACTGTACAGCATTCAGTGTGATTAGATAATCTGATTCATAAAATGTGTGTGTTGGGGGGGGTCAACTCTACAGTCAGCCACATTTGAATTTTAATCAATGGGACATGGATCTCATTGGTGAACCACCTTTGACATGACTAGTTATTTCCACATTTGTAAGAGGGGTTATAGGAAGAGCATTAATCAGTACATAAACAGCTATTTAATGCCTTTACAAGCTTGGAGGTAATAACTTAGATATGAGTAAGATTCTGTACTAATGACTAGTGAAGGTAAGTGGTAAAGACGTTTGCATTCTGATTGTTCTGAGAGGGGGTCTGTCCTGTCTAGAATGCTTATGTAACACTATACTGCCTGACCCTCACATCATGATCTGATTAGTGGAATAATCTGCTGTGTTGCAAGGGGCAAGCAAGTATATATTCAGTGCTCACCCAATGTATGATGTGCAACCCAATACTTAATGAGCTTGAATCATGTAGTGTAAGCTGGGCTATTCGTATTGTCTGAAGTTTTCCCTAATCACAGCCATATACATCTGTCATAGAATTATTAGTAATTTCAAAGTAGTAAAGCATAGCCTAAGTGAATTGAGAATTTCCAGTTTGTTTTACAAAAGTATTAGCATATATTGAAATTTTTCAGTAGCTGAAACATTGTTCACAAGCACAGAATATCACATTTCCCTTTCAGTATGTCATGTCTATCTCCACACACACACACACACACACACACACACACACACACACACACACACACACACACACACACACACACACACACACACACGTCTTAGGTTCATTGGTACTTTCTAGGCTATTGATCTTGAGGATCTTAAGAAGGCTAGCCTTAAGTTCCCATGGTAGTTTTTATCCTTTATATTTTGGGTACGGATAACCTAGAGCTGGGGAGAACAAGGTTAAGGTGGGACATTTACTTGTTGCCCTATCCACGAGGGATATGGATACTAAACCGGGGTGAATTTGTAGTTTTCCATTCATTCATCAATACAGTAAGAAAATTACTTCACTTTTTGTGGAGTGGAAGATGGTTCCATAGAAGAGGTATTATCTGTGATACAAATCTGTCGCTCCAACATGTTCTATTCATGTTACAAAAGAGATTGAGACTCATAGGTCCTTTGAGCAGGTGTTCATGCTAAGATTGGACTTGTGAATGTGTAATAGATCTGACAAGATAGGATCTATTGAAGATCTATATGTGAGGCAGAGATAGCCAATACTGGGAAGAAGGACAAGGCTTTGAGACAGTCTGAGTAGTTTTTAGTCCCTTGAATTTTTTTTTTTATTCAGAAGGTCAATCTAGTTGTGCCAAGAGTTTATAAAGATATCTACAAAATGGGGCATTATGTGCAATGAATTACCTGATGAGAGCTGAGTACATCCCTGGACCTGGATGCTATTCCATTAGATATAAGCTGTGCAGTGAAAAAGTACATCCTTACGACAGTGGTTATGTGGTGATTAAAGGACAGTTCATTGTCAGCATAGGTTTACAGATCCCTGACTATGGGATCAACTTTCAGGGATGTGTTGTTAGTGTGGTACTTACAAGAGAAGTCATGCTTGCCAAAGGATAAGATTATACATTTTTTGGCTGGCATTTAATTTTAGTCTATTGTTTTTACACCACATATTTGTTTGGGAAGGGCCCCCTTGGAGGATTTTTGAGTCCTCAGGTGAGTTTATTATGGCACCAAGTTTACGGTGGTCTGCTGACTTGGTCAGCCATAAAGCCTTAACATTTGCTTATCTGCATGTACATGTCCCCTTGATAATAATGGGGAACTTGTTAAAACTGACCCGCACAGATGGTAACATATTTGAACTCAGCTAAACCAGCTCATTGCATAATGTGTCTACCTGTCTTCATTGTGGGTCACTTGGAAAGGTCAGTGGTTCTGTATTCAGTCATATGAGGAAGTTACTCACTTCTTCACAATACATACTGTGGATCTGATGAACAGGCAGCGTAAAGCTACACTAATGGATACTTACCTACCTAAGGCAGCTACTGCAGCATCATCCAATACCCAGCATGTTTCCCATCAAAACCTAGTAATAGTACTGGAGTACTGAGCATCTTCAGTGATCCTTCCTGTACACAATTTCTTTCTGCTTAAGGGTCCACCATAAATGGCCATAATAAACAGCCATACTGGGAGCATCTCCTAAATGGATGGTAGAGAAATGTCTCTACACCATCACTGTGTGATACTGAATAATCATGCTTTTCTTGTGTACCAGTTTATTGATAATCCAGCACCAACACAAGACTTGATATGGTTAGCATGGATTACCATTATTTTTCTAACTCAGTACACTCTGACAATACACAAACAAAGATCTAAGGTGAGTTCACTAGTGAATTAATGCTTTCTTGATATATATTGCAGTACTTTCTAGCTCTTATGGCAGATCAATAATTTAAATATGATCTCTTCTAGCATATTCCTGGATATACTTCTCCTTCATGAACTGCAGTTCCCTCTTTAATTCTTCTCTAGTCTTGGTTTGCAAATAGATATGATCTTGTTAAGCAGTAATTTACTGCTCAGACTTGTGTTGGCACTCAGTACTCGTAGTGGTGGTGCTGCGGTAGCGTTGTCGCCTCACAGTAAGACGCTGTCCGGTTCGATTCTCAGCTAGAGCGTCTTCTGCATGCAGACCTACGTGAATGGGTGTACCTTCATTGAAGGTTGTGCGTCAGGGCTGGTAACTCGGCACGTAAAAATCAACTACCAATCATTAGCGGACCAGAGTTCCGCTGTGGCGACCCCTAACCGGGAAAAAGCCGAAGGACACAACAACTTGTATTGGCACTCAGACAGAATAGCCACATTTGAATTTATATCCCTCATATTGTCCCACCGGTTGGATACTTCTGAAGTTAATCTCTTGAATTTACAGAGAATCAGTTCTGTATCATACATTCTATATTTCCAGAGCTTAAGTATTAGAGATTTGAGTTTTTTAATAGCCAGGAGAGGGAGAAATGACATTCATTTAGCTGATTAGTGCAGGATCCAGTTGTTTAGGCTATCTCCAGATATGAGCTGATAACCCACCCAACTCAAGATTTCTTATGTAGTCATCCAGTTCATTATGTTATTGTTGACTAAGAAAGAATGGAAAAAAACAAGCCTTCTTTTAAAGTTAGCAGAGTGGATTTAGGATTTGAGCAGTTAAGGAGTCGAATTACAGCATTTGATTCTTTCCATTTCCACACGCCTCTTCTGTGAATCTGAGGAAGTCAGTTAACCAGATGATGCACAAAGGTTGCTCCTGAAAGGGACACTTGTGTCCAGTGGGCTTATGGGCTTATCCAGCTAACAAACAGAAAAAAAAAAATATATATATATATATATATATATATATATATATATATATATATATATATATATATATATATATATATATAAGAAAGCCATCTTCACATCATTTTGAAGAACTGAAGCAGTTTATCTGCTCTTAACAGTCTTGCAGATAACACTACAGTGATTTGTACACCTCTCAACTTCTTTGGACAAAATCAAAACTAATGGGGGGGGGGCAAAAGGACAAAATCAGAGACTGATTTTAAATATTGCACTTACAAACTTAGAAAGTTGTTAGAATAACAGGTTTTGCATTAGCATGCATTTTCTGAAGGATATGAAGTCTGAAAGTAAATGTATATCACTATTATTTATTGACTACAATCCTCAATGATTTGCCAAAAAGCTACAAATTTTATAAGGAACAGACCAAACATATAAGGAAAAATATGGGCATTCTGCGAAATTCTGGGTAATTGAGAGGTATAATAATGTGAAACATAAACAAAGGTGGAGGAACCAGATATTGCCTAATGGGCAGACTGGCAGTCCAAATTTGGAAACAGTCCTTGCAGCACAATTTTCTGATTTTAGCAGCCGATATTCCATTTTTTGTCAAACAGATGGCAGATGTTTTAAGCAGAGGATAAATGTGGTTCGTGAATTGAAACTAGAGCCACAAACAGTTCAAGACATTCTACAGATGTGAGGTGTCTCAGAACTGAATATATTTGCTATACGGTGCAACAAACAAGTCGGAGTGTTTTCTTCCTTATTTATCAAAAGACAGTTTGAAGAATGAGTTTTTATTCCTTTGTGGAGACTCAGACTTTAATGTATTCTTTCTCTTTTTGTCTTTTAATTCTGAAGGTACGTCTCAAAGCAAAATAATAAAAAAAACAGTTGTATCTGATTTGCTTTCTCTTGGCCTGCACAGAAATAGTGTTCTGAGCTAATGAACCTAACCCTTTTTCCATCACAACATTTGCCTTTGCATAAACCCTTACTGACAAGACAGCAAGTAGCATATTACATTCCAATTTCCAGTTTCACGAACCCTGAACACATCAGCCTGAAGTACAGGATTTTGACTCCTAACGGCAGCTCATTTTCCAGTCAGGGCAGGAATATCTTAAAAACGGCAAAGAGAACAAATTTAAGAAAACCTATAGGAGTGGTGGTGATTTGTTATTCAGACTGCCTCACATTGCCTATATCAAGGCTCCTAAACTGTTTACACCATGCACTTGATTCAAAGTTGGATTTTTCTTTTTTGTTTTTAAAACATGTATTGAACTTTTCAAACAACAATGATACAGAACACAACAGAATAAATAAATAAATAAATAAATCTAAAATACAGCTGTACATATATGATCTTGTACACAAAGGTGAATAGGATACATACTAGTAAAATTATACAATGCAACATGTTTAAGATATTTATTTATTTATGTATTTACTTATTTATTTAGTATTATTTATTTCCAGTTTGATGATCGGAAAAGTCCATTGGGCCAAGCAGAGCCCATTTTCAGTGGAGGCCTGGGCAGAAAAGCTCTAAAAGCAGTTAACAGAATATAACATAAGTAAAGTATGGAATATACAGTATACAAAAGCATAAATGTACAATTTAAAATACAAATACAAAATCAGGGAGTATACGTTTAAAAAACACAAATGTTAAAATATAGATAAAGTCAAAAATAATACAGATAATATAATTAAGAGTTGTTGTTGTTGTTGTTGTTGTGTCTTTCGGCTTATCCCGGTTAAGGGTCGCCACAGCGGAACTCCGGTCCGCTAATGATTGGTAGTGGATTTTTACGTGCCAAGTTACCCATTCATGCATGCCTCCGCACAGAAGATGCTGTAGCTGAGAATCAAACACGACGTCTTGCTGTGAGGCGACAACGCTACCGCAGCACCACTACCACGGGTAGAGATAATATAATTAAGAGTACAATTCATAAAGTGTTTATACAAGCTTAGGGTTTGTTGTAACACCAATTTTAGTGATCAGAAGTGATAGTAGATGAGATTGAAGGGAGGCTTGAAAGAGACAACAGTATAATTTAGGTGGGAAGGGAGCAGGAACAGTCCCAGTTTGAGGTAAGCTAAGAATGGAGGAGAGATTTGAAATTAGGGTGGTCGTGAGTACAGTGGAGGGAGGGGGGATAAGATCCAAAGCAGTTTTAACAATTAGATTCCTTCATTTTGTAGCAGAAATATATTTATGTTTTTATTGCAATTTATACCATAAAATATGATATTAGTATTCCAGGGACCATCAAATGCAACAGAATTAATTAAATAAAGCCTAATGGACGTAACTTGTTTTTGGCAAATTAGAACTGTAAGTTAATGCTGAGGTGTGCTTCCTTTTTAACCTTGTAAATAGTTATATTGGTAAACACAATGCCACAGCCATCTGAATGATGGAGGGGTAGTAAGTGCTATTTATACAAAGGCTGATTATTTTCTTTGGACTGACTGAACAGCATCAATGGCGTGGTCTTTGGTCTGACATATTAAAGCTGTAAAATAGTATTGGCTGTATGCATTCTGTAAATTACAGTGGCCTTCCACCTGCACCATAAGGGACTGACACCAGTTTGTTCTGTAAAATAATTATTTATGAATCTTATGAAAGATCAGTATTTACAAATTGTTGTTTTTTTCTAATTAATGAATCATTTTCATGGATTATGTTGACTGGTACCTTAGTTTTATGAAACTGTTATTGAAATGTGCATTAAGAAGAAGAGACAAATATACACAAGTGAAATATGACCAATATTTTAGTAGCAGAATCTGCTTCATGGATTATAAGCAACATCTGTAATACACAGTTACAACAACATTAAATGAGCTAATGATAAAGTTGGTGGGTGGATAGATGCTAAAACTATTGCATTTAACTTAAAATATAAGAATGTTAAGTTACTGTAAGAGGTGTAGGAAGTGTATTAAGAGGCAAAATCAAGTAATAGGGATATTGATACTTAGTAGGATATAAAGCAGATGAAAGTGGTGGTATGGAGGTATTGGCAAGGCTTGAAAGAGATGTTAGTGAATTGGTGAAACTGTGGAAGGCATGTGATAATGAGTGGATGAAGGATATTTTAATATGGAAGGGATAATGTATATTTTAAAATGACATGACAAAAAGGAAAAACCTAATAAGTTAAACAAAACAAAAACCCAAGGATGATAATGTTACATATAAGCTTTAAAAGAAAAGTAACAGAAACTCTAAGAACATGGTATCACACATCAACAAATTTTTTGTCAGGCCATTTTCTAAATAAAGTTATAAACTAAATGAATATATTCAAACTATCAGAGAACAAGTCTTCTCAAGAGAATGTTCTAGGTATAGGATGATTCCCAACTTGCAGACACTGCACTATGCAACTTTTTGTAAAAATATAAGGCATGCCAGCTTCTACAGCTGCAGGTGCGCCATTTACCGATTTCCCATTGTAGAGGAGGATTACAATGATGACTGCTTTTAAACCTCCTATTATAGCCATGTGGTTCTTTACATGAGCATTTTGTACCCTGTTGTATTCGGTAATTTTCTGCAATTGTTAGTTTTGTGGGAAAAGTTGCCCAAACCATGATAAGTGGTACTTAGTGCATAATTTAAAAAAGAAATGTGATGCAGTTGGCAGGATATTTAAAAAAACTATAAAGTGATGTCTATCCTTCTTAAGACCCAGAAAGAAGTTGTTCAAATTTTAAATAAGAATCATGGCCATTTGCCTGTTATTGTAAAATAAACTGTGGGACATGCTCTGATAACCACCAACTGTTGTACTTCTTAAAGTGTACCATTGCCTAATTGTTCTTGCAATATGCAAACTATAGTTTTTTAAGAACATGTGAGTTATTTTATCTTTTCCCCTTTATTATAATTGCTTATCATTATGTTATAAAGTCCTTGAAAGAACTTGAAAAGAAGTCTGAGTGAGAAATTTTCATGACATTTGACCATCCCACAAACTTTTTACAGGCAGTAAGAACAGTGGTATTAGATACTTGTAAGTCATCTGACATGGACTGTATATACCAGTTAATGTATTTAAGTTAGAACATGGTACATACAATAATTATAAGCATATTTTAGCCTGAGCCTTTACAAACAATGTATCTGTTAAGGTTTCATTTTTTCCATATCATTGTAATATTGAACTCACCTTCCCCCATTTATATTCTTAATTTATATTTGTGTCACTGAATCACAATTTCAATTTCCAGGAAATGACTTTTACTTGTGTAAATAGATTTCTTGAAATACAAACTGTTCATCAAATGTGTCTTCAGTGACTAAAGTTTTAATCTAATCTCAAAATTATCATGAATTTATTAACTTTTCCAAGCAAGTTCAATTAATACATCTGTTAAACCTTTTAGTAACTACTCCCCAAAAAATAAAATATAAAAAAAAAATTCTCACAATGATTTAATACATCTAGAAGATTCCATAAACAAGAAATGATAAGATACGTATTAAGAAAGAATTGAATGGCTTTTTCTTGTAGGCATCAAGAACATAAACAAAAGCTGTATAAAATTAAAAAAATATGACAAAAGTCCAGTTTTTATAAACAGATACATGGCCTGGACTAAAAGGAAACCAGAGGTTGAGAAATGCTCTTCTTGGTGTGTTATTTTTTTATTCAAACCATTACTTCTATTAATATTTTTGTTACATGAGACCTGACTGGCCAAATAATGCTCAGGGTGTGGCTAGCAATTTCATTTTTAAAGGATGCTAATTCTGTTTGTAAGGGAGCTTATATGCAAGAGTTTTTTGGTATTAAGCAATTTATTTTTATGTTATACCTAATTTCTGAAAACTTACATGATTGTTTAAATGATATTGTGTGGCATTTTAGAACAATTTCATTTTTACTTTTTTATCTTTTGTCTCAAAGCATGATGCTGGACATGTTGACAGTTTTGTGGACATCTGTTTATATGTCAATAAAGTTCTGATTTGTTAAATAAAACATAAAGTAAATAATCCCATTAAAATGAATGCAAAGACCATTCCTAAGTGAAATAATTCCTTTTAAGGTGGGTGTTAAAGCAACATAATGGGCTTTCCATGAGTAATAAGGTCTTTTGCCTCTGATGCCAGTTCTCAGCATTCTTGGATAGTCCATTATTTCTCTGTAATGTCCACCCTGATGAGCATTATTAATTACTTGTAAAAGTGTGTTAATATAGTGTGGCTGTGATGGATCAAATTGTAGTTGACATATATAAAGTATTATCTGAATTCTTGTTGTAGTATTTTATTTAGTAACTTAATAAATAAATGGGCATTGCTTGGAAATAATGACTACCCAATGGTGTATTGTGCCTGAAACAGGTGCATATTACTTACCAGGAGCAGAAATAGGGAAGTGTTAATCTGTAGTTTAAGTTTATTATAAAATCAGTCTTAGAGTATAAAGCAGATATGTAGTGCCCTTAATAAGAAGGGACATTAAAACACTATAATTACAAATATTTTATAAAAATATATATAAAATAAAATAAGAGATTTACAGAATTCAAAGAATGAAAATAAATTTAGATCCCTGAATGTGTTCACTATTCAGTTTAAGGAATTAAATGAAAACTTAATCTGTTTGAAGGCATTTCAGAATATTTTTTGCTAGAACATATGTGTTTCAAGTGAATACTCTGGTTTGTAATAAAAGATGTAACAAATGTAATTAATAAGATATTTTTAGAACCAACAGAATTAACTAATGGTTCAGTATGAAGGCATTAGTTGATTGGATTGACTGTCCTGAAAACATGAATGGAATATATAATTTATATAATTTTATGACAGTATTAAATCAATACATGACAGTATGAACATACTGACACAAGAAGGCTGGCAAGCCAAAATGATGACAAATATTTCCATCTTGGCATGTATTGTATGTCTGTAAGTATATACTTTCACAAGTAAAAGGCCTCTGCATCCTCTAAGATCCATTTTTCCCATTGTAACAATGCATTTGCTAATTAAGCCCAAAGAAAAGTGTTCCTTGATTAAGCCTGGCAAGGACGTCACCTTAATAAATGAGATTTTCACACATTTCTAGCTATTAAATTAGTTCCCGTACTGGAGGTAAAAATATAAGCATGTTGGTTCAGAGGTATTTCCTACTTCATGGAGAGTCAGGATTGAGGCAAAAGTAATACTGATCCCCTTTAAACTAGACAGACTGAGAGAGGAAGTGGCCCAGTTAGATACCAGTATGAGATATCTAAAACGTAAAAGAGCAGAGATGTGCAGGTATAAGCTATCTGCTCAGCAAGACTGTTTATATTCACAGTGTTAATCTGTCGATAGGGAGGTGTTAATCTCAAATTTAAGCCGATTATAAAATCAGTCTGAGAGTATGAAACAGATTTATAGTGCCTGTAACAGAAATGTAAAGTGGAGAAAGTCTAGTGGCTTCAGTTCTCCTTTACATCCCACTCTTGTTGCTTTAAAAACTAGATGTGATCAGATATCCACAAAGTTCTAAGCAAAGCCTCCAAGAAAAAGTTTTACAATGTCAGTGTGGAAGAATTAAAGGTACTGAAAGATGTCAGTAGAGATAAGTCTCGTAGAGAAATGAAAGCTGGTTAAGGGTGCGGGTATTCTCATGATTAATACTGACACGTATAACTGTAAAGTTGAAGTAATGTTTAACAATGAGCAATGTTACTGCAAAAAAGAAGTTAAATGATGTTCAAACAGCATACAACAATATACAAGAGCATCTCAGAATGATGCATGAAATCTGTTAAATACAAGACTATTTGACTTTTTGACTATTCCACATCCTAAAATCCCAATTTGGAGGGGAAATCAAAGCTCTGATACTTGCTGGACCATCCATATAGGCCAGTGCTGGATTAAATCAAGCTCCTAGCTGAGGGGAAACTGATCATTTATACTTGATACACCAGATTTTTCTGAGTAAAATACATAATATCTCTGTCAGTAACTCCTCTATTTTGGTCATTATTGATGTGGAAGCATTGTACACAGTGCTTTCATGTGACTATTGTCTAAAAACAGTCATAGAAACCTACCTCAAGAATGGTGTGTCCATGCCTGGTGAAACAGAAATGCTATGAAAACTATTAGATCTAGTCCTAAGGAACAACTACTTCCACTTTAATCACAGCCTGCTATAGGCAGATCCTTGGAATAGCTATGGGGGTAGCCATGACACTTAGCCTAGATAATGTGTCACTGGGGAAGTGAAAGAATGATTTCATTTATATTAGTGTCTACCAGGAGTCTATAAAGTGGTATTTGCAATTTATCAATGACATTTTCATCATCTGGGAGGGGAATGAAAAATCTCTGGATGAATTTTATAACTATATCAACAACTCAACTGGATTCCTTAAATTTACTACCTACCACAGTAATACCTCAGTCAGCTTCTTGGACTTAACTGTTTCTAAGGCCACTAATGGGGGAACCCTTAGCAATAGCTTGTGCAGAAGACCTGCAAGGGTCAACATGCCTTAACATAACCACAGCATACACCCACAGATCACAAAGTGGAATGTGATCAAGTCCCAGGATATGAGGCTGGCCAGAGTGTCAAAAAAAAAACAATGATTTCACTACCAACCTCTGGAACTTAGAAAGAAACTTCCTTACTAGGGGATACAATGACACAATGCTATGAATAATCATAGATTTGATTAAAGCCCCTAAAGAAAATAATGACCCAACCCTACATGACCCTCATGGAAGGATCACAGTACAATAAAACAACCTCTACAGAGACCCCATACAGGAGAACAGAAAAAAAATATGGCCTTGACTTTCACTAAAGGCTATAAGGAAGTCAGGAAAGTGATCACTTTCAATTAGGAAATTATAACAGATAACAAGCAAGTGGAAAATATCCTAGGACCCAGTATCACCTTTGTTTTCAAAAAAGAGCCAAAAGTGTGAGGGACTGGCTAGAAAGCAAAGGCAAACCTGATATCACCAGCCGGGGTACTTATGGTTGTGGGGCCCCTAACTGTAGCTTCTGCCAATACCTCAGCAACTCAAACCACTTTGACAGCACTGTGCTAAAGAAAAGAAGGTGGAGCACATTAAGAGGTGATTGTAATCTGAGTTTGTGGTATACAGAGCCCAGTGCAGTACCATCAATGCTTTTTATGTGGGAAAGACAATTAATACATTTAAAAGAAGAATTGTACATCATCCCTCTGACACAAGGCTTAAAGACTTACAAATCCATTGGCAAAACACTGTCTAGACTTAACATAATGACTTTAAGTTCCACATTATAGACATCTTAGAGATGGGCTCATTAGAAAGCAACAAAATGCTGTGCTTCAGAAGATGGAGCTAAAAATGGCAAATAAAACTCAATGCACAGTAGCACCAGGAATGAACTCCAGCTGTTCAATCAAAAGCACCATGTCCCTGAGAAAGCTCCACCATAAAGCCTTATACTAACTTTGCTGCAAGGATAATTACGTTTAAGTATGACCTAAGTGTTTAAAACCACCTGTCTCACATTACTATGGACATTGGTGACAATTCTGGTTCATGAACTGTTTTTGCCTGTTTAACTGTCTGTTCATGGACTTTATATTCAACATTTCCATTACTTGTTTACACAGTATTCCTATAGATCATTGTGTGCCCGATTTAACGTCTGTTCCTATATTTGTTTGTGTCTTTCGGCTTTTCCCGGTTAAGGGTCGCCACAGCGGAACTCCAGTCCGCTAATGATTGGCAGTAGATTTTTACGTACTGGCTTGCCAGGCCTAACGCACAACCTTCAATGAAGGAACGCCCATTCACGCATGTCGCCACACAAAAGACGCTCTAACTGAGAATCGAACGGGCAATGTCTAACTGTGAGGCAACAACGCTACCGCAGCACCACCACCGCAGTATAACTTATGTTCCTATATAATATTGAATTATCTAAATAATTTATTTTATGTTTGAAAACATTTTAAATAGTATTTTCAAAATGTTATATAATTTTTTTTGTTTGTTCCTCTTCCCTTCTCACTGTAAAAGCTGCTCATTTCAAATGATGTAAGGAAGGTGCAAAAGGTCTCAGGTTTGCCTAATGTCCATCCCCACCTCAACAAAAAGATATAAAGGTGATAGTTACCTTACCCAACCCCTACTTTCTGGGAAAGAGACACCAATATATGTTTGCCTTTGTGTTTCTTACATTTCAGTGCTTCAAAATGATTTTTTTACAGTCTCTATAAAAACAACTTATTTCAAAATTAAGGAAGTTTGCAAAAGGTCTCATGTGTGCTTAGTGGCCATTTCTATCTTAGACAAAAAGATGTGAAGAGAATAAAAACTTCACCCCACTCTTGGAAAAGCCACCAAGGTCTGTTTGAATTTCTGGGTTTTGCCTGTTGTATTGTAGATTATTTCTGGTTTGGAATTATCTGTATTCTTTCAGCAACATACATTTTTTTGGTTCTCTATACACTTTGAGAAACATGAACTCCATGAAAGAGGGCACAGCAAATTCTAAAACTATGAACCCAGTACAAGTGGGCACCTCCTCCATGTAAATATATATAATAAACATGCATTATCAATCTAAAATTGCAATGTAATTTTGAGATGATGAAAGAAAACCAGAGCAGAGGAGGAGCAGAGTCTATGTTGCAATAAAATCCAATTAAATAAAACTAAACAATAATTCCTCCTGGCTAAAAACAAACTTTAGTAAGAGACAAGGTACCAGATAAGTGCTTTCATTACTCTATGGCAGCTTCATCATCATATCAAAACAAAGTTAAAAACAGATTTAAATACTACTAATTAACCACTCAAAATATCAATGTAAGTCATGTGATCTTAAATGTGGCCTTAAAGGGACCACATCATTCAATCCATGTCCCCTACAGATATCAACAGCACAACCCATCTAGCTTCATTATGTTCAGTTCTCTTGACAATATTACCCTTCCTTTTATCAAGATTTGTTACCTGGAATACTAGAAATTTAATCCAGTGCATTTCACCATACTTAATAACATGCTTGGCCAAAGCATTATCAGGGTCACGTCTACCAATCTCATGTACATGTTCTGTAATACATTCACGTAGTGTCCAATTTGTTTTGCCAACATAAAAACAATGACACACTTTGCATATGGCCAAAGATACCAAGTGATGCATAGAACAATCAGCATAGTGACAAAACCTAAAGACTCTACCTGTCTCTGGATGACTAAAGGAATTACTACTATCTATATATTTACAATAGGCAGAAGCCCTACTTGCAAACATGCCCTGTCTTTCAGAACATCTCATCAAACTATTAACAGCATTCCTATAAATAAAATCCTTTTAATGGATTTTCTATTCTTAAGATAAAATTTAGGTCTATCGCCCACTATATTCCTAACCATCTCATCTGCAGTAAGTATTGACCAATGATCCATCAATACTTCACAAATGGCTGTGGTGTCCTTTGTATAAAACATTGGTATTTGCACATAAAGCTGTTCAGGAAGATAGACAATGTTAGGATTACAGGAACTAAGTCAAACAGAGGGACTTGGACCTCATAAGAGGTAGCTTTAAATCTGGCACTAAGAAAATTAAAAGAACCCAAAAAAAGTAGAAGCAGGCTTCTTAGGATGATTGAGAAGTCAGACATATGGAGAAAATGGTGGAAGTCGTTGTGCGTTTATATGTGCGATTGTATACTCAAACTGAGGAGGAAAGGGTGGAAGTCGGGGCTAACACTGGATGGGATGGAACCAAGGGTTTCAAATATAGATAGAAACAACTTAACTAGTGGCATTACTATGAAGGAAGTATATAACACCATCAAGAAAATCAAACTTTTGAAGGTGCATGGTAGAGACAGGTATAGATGGCTTCCTTACAGACTTGTATATGTTAATGGGTTTCCATGTGACAGGACAGTTTGACCTAGACTTCAACCATTTAATAGCAAGGAAGGATATTCCCCTTCCTGGGAAGTGACCCTGATCCCATTGCTAAGAGAAACTTGATGATCTGGATGACTTAGAGGTCCTTATCTCTTTTTATGGTACATGCAGTTTGGTTGGTGAACATAATTGCTAAGTAAGGATGCCATAGGCTGGTTTTGTTCAGGTAGGAGGTTAGCGGATCATTGAAACTGAGTGTTAGACTTTATAGAAGCTGATAAAATAAGACGTACAGGATTGACATGTATTGTTTTTGACATTAAGAAAGCCTTTGATACAATCAGATGGATGTTTTTAAGTGAAGGTTTTAAGAGGTTGGCTTAGGAGAAAATTTTATTATAGTAGTACTGACCTTATACAGGAGTTTGATATTAAGAATATTAGGAAAGGTGCTGTGCCCAGTGTGGTAGCTGTGTAAAGGATATGAGTCAGGGTTTCCCCACTACTGCCTTGTTTTATTTCTCTTGCTAATAGAAGTGCTTGCACAAAGGGTTGCACATCACTTGAGAGGTAGTTTATGGGCTACTGTTCTGGATTTCTTGATCAATATTGAAGTTTTTGCTAATGACTACATGCTTGTTACTCTATATAGCAAAGGATCTTCCTGAGGTGTTGGAGTGGGAATCAAGTTTGCAGACTGCACAGAGAAATAAGTCTATGAGCTGTTAATAAACAGCTGCCTATAGTACAGCATTCCGTCAGCTTCCATTTCCCTAGTGTGTGACTCTGTTTAAGTCACTTAACTCAAATAGTGATCTGAGGCCAGTTGAAAATTGGGCTTGGTTGCATGGTGGTCTCCTGTACCCATGCCTAGTATCTATGTAAGACACTGAAAAAGTCAGTTGTATTCAAATTAGGTTGTGCTCAGTTACATTAGTTAGAATTGCCTGTTGTAAAGACAAGATTATATATCAAGGTGCACAGGTGTACTCCACCCTAGAGGAGATAGTGCACAATAACTGGACAACAGTATAAGAGAGCTTTAAATCTACTTTACACTTGGTCAGGTGGATGTGAGCATTGAGGGTGATGATTCCTACACACGTCATCTCTCTAGCTTGTCATGATCTAGTCAATAGTAGAGACAAAATTATTAGGGAAACTGAATCACTTTGCTTCTGTTACATGTAGATAGGGAAAGGGAGGAATATATGGATAGGTGGGCTGCAGTCTACTATGCTGAGATGTAGTTGGCATATCCAGACTTGGAGTGTTATGTTTTAGCCTGTAATTTAGCCTTAGAGATTTGGAACACGTAGAGACAATGAGGTCTGCTTAAGGGATCTCTGAAAGACTAAGAGGATATACATTTGCTGTGAGAGGTCCCCTGTTTCTGTACATCTGGGTGCAGATGGCTGGGGAATAATCCTCAGTTTATGGTAGTATGTGTTTTGTGAAAAGAAAGGGAGTTTACTGGACTACCCTTGCCAAGGAATTGGAAGAAGTTGGGTCAGTAAAGGCTGCAAGACCTTGTAGTGGGCAATGAGTGGAGGACTTTTTAAAGGCTTAGAACAAATGAGGTCTGAATTTGGTGTTTCCCCAGGACCATGATGAAAATATGAGTATATTAAGGCTGCTAGATTAAACTTTCTGTAAGAGATTAACTATAGGCAAAGCGATGGATAATGGGAATATATATTGTTTACTGAGTGGGGGAAAGTTACAAATAGTATGGTAGGTGTGACTGGTTTGCTATGGGAGTTAAGTGTTTTTACTAAACTGAGAGGATATTGGGTAAAGAAATGGAAATGCTGGGAAGATGGGTTATAGAGAAAGGCTGGGAAGATGGCTGCTGAATTTAGAAACATGGGTTCAGTACATGATATTTGCTTGAGAATGTTGCACACCCAAGATGTTTATGTAGAAGATAGAAGGCTGGTGATACTTGGAGATATAGCCAAAGGGAAATGGGTGAACATCATATGTGGTGGAGCTGTTATGAGGCAGCACAAAAGCAGTGCAAGAAAATGAGTTAGAGAGATACGTTAAAAGTTAATATGACAAAATAATATCTGAAGTTGGTGAGTTTCTTTAGCTTGGGTATGCGAGGAAAGGTCTTTCTTTTGCGTCACTTTATAAGGAGAGAATAAAGGTGGTGGTAATGTTTGGGCTGCTTTTGATGTTTTTCAGCTAGATGTTGAAAGAAAACTTTGTTATACAAGAACTTTTATGCAGCTTTTGTTTCTGCCTTAGTTTTCCATTAGAATATTAGTTTTTTTTGCTGCATGTATACAACTGCATATCTAGTTTTAATAGATCTTCATGTTTGTGTTCTTGCTTTTAGTGCGTGTGCAGAGCTTATGCATGACATTTATTCATTTTTTTTTTTTTGTTACTCCTTTACATTCAAACAAGTCCCTGATATTCTTTCTGCTTCTACATTTAATGCATTGATCTATGTTTATGGTCAGGTCTGAAGCAACATATAGAGACTGCTCGATGTTTTTTTATCATTTATTATTGTGTTTGGAATAAATTTAATAAATCTTTATATTTGATGATGGGAATATTGCTTTTATTGCCATGTCTTTAACAAATGGTAGGCTGCTTTTATTGATTGGGAGGTTTTTTTTTTTGATTAATGTCATCACGATTGCTGAACTTTCTGTGAATTTTTGAGTTTTTATTTTAAATAGTACCTAGACTTTGCATTCTGTCATGGTCTGATAAAACAGAGGTTACACTGCCAAAGTGCTTACCTTCTGTTTTAATAAAGTTACTTCTATATATAGTGATTTAAAGTCATGCTTGGGAGGAGTTTTTGTTACTGTTTTAATTATAGAATAAGACAAGTCTAAAGGCTGGCAAAATCATGGCTGTCTATACAGTGGGTCACAAGGTTGGTTTTAAGTGGGAGTGATGCCTTCATTCACCTGTAGAAGATGCTGTTCTTTTGAAGGGGAAAATATGAAGCTGGCTTTCAGTGTAGTTTGGCCTTATGTGGATGGACAAATGACAAATTGATACTAGCAGCTTTCCTTTCATTTCTGTTCTTTCTTTTCCCGATTATTTTCTCCTAGAGGGAAGATATTAGTAACCTGACATAGTTAACTTTGTACTTTTTAAGGATAACCTTCCCAAAGTGAGCTTGTTAGTTTTTAATAATGTTTGTTAAATTTTCAAAACAAAAGAACATGAACAGATTCAACAACTTTATATTTTATCATATTTAAACAATATTCATACGTTATGTACATATCTATATCTAAGGCATTTTCTTTCCTCTACATTCAGTCATCAAACGTAACATTATTTATCCAGTATAGTTTACAGCCCCTTAGTTCTGTTCAAATTCCAATACACTGTGTCACAGATATCCAGTTTTTAGGATTAGTTTGTAATAATGTTCAACTCTTCTAATGCGTTTTAAAAACTTCATGTGCAAACTCTCGACTTTTATAGAGTGCATCATTCTCCTTTCCCTTGCTTTAACGTTTTTTTGGTACAAATGCCAGTGTCATTTGATCAGTCAATTCCTCCTTACTCCAGCTTGCTACACGTATTTCTAATGCTACTGTTTTAGCTTTTTGCTAAGTAGGCTAGATGCTGAACATACCTCTCAACTGTCCTGAATTACTCATTTTTTACCTAGTTTTGGGATCCAAATAATAGGGTGCCACGATTCCCAAGTGGCACACCTTCATTTCCAATTTTTTTCTTTATTTTTTCACTTTGTTTTTTATTTTTCATGGTTTCAGAGCTGAAGTCATCACATACAATGACGTCAGCTCCATCAGGGCTACCAGCCTGTCAGAACTGAGCTTGCACATGTATCTGGTTCAAATGCTGTGCAAGTGGGAAGAGAGAACAGAAAGGATGTATTTAGAAGGTTCGAGACCGGAAAGAACGTATCTTCGCTCGCTCTGCAAGTGCAAGGGAAAAGATTTGGATTTAGTTTCGCTCCTGCTGCCTGGATTTATTTGTAGAAGGCTCACTCTGTAAGTGAAACGTAAGGAACCTAGCTAAGTGTGTGTGTTTGTGTGTGTGTGTGTGTGTGTGTGTGTGTGTGTGTGTGTGTGTGTGTGTGTGTGTGTGTCAGTGTGTGACAGAGATAGTTAAAAGACTTATTGATTTATGAAGGTGGGGTGTTTTATATCGGAGCAGCTATGTTTGTCATACCCAATTTAATTAACAGTTGTTTTGGAAATTCTTATGTGCTTTACATCAGTATGGATTCCCTAATTATTGGGTATATGCCTAGCTTAATAAATACAAGTACATGATGCAAGTATTTGGTTTTGTTGAGGAAGTTGTGCTTTCTAATGGTGAGTCTGTTCTGCGTATGATAATACTGTAGTCAAGTTCAAACTGATACCTAAAAAGTATTATCGAGTGAATTCATGTAGTGAATTTTTAGTTATGGGCAAAATTGTTCAGGTATACCTGTGGTGGAATTATGTGTAAAGATGGACTGGGTAGTTTTAAAGCTGTATGCAAGATTGAAAACTGTTTCTCCTTCTAACTTTGATTAAGCAATCTTTGTTATAAGTATTTGTAATTAAACATAAATTGAACATTGCGAGATGGCAGTAGCTTAATCTGTTAGTCAAAGTATGTATTAATAAATGTACAGATGGTGTTTATGAAGTCTGCCATATAAAGTTGTCAGGACATTCCCAAACTTTCTGTAGTGTGTTGTTGATTAATGTGTGCTTAAAACTTGCATGTGGCATACTACTTTATCACCGTTGTTAACTTTCAAGAGATATTTTGTAATTAAATGAGGTTTCTATGGTGAAACAGAAAATGACTGTATGCAAAATTTCAGGTTTTGGTCCCACGTTGACATTTTGTTGGAGTAAATATTATTTGAATGGGATTGGGTGGACTCTTATTATTCCTGTATTTAACCATGTGATGTTCAGGAGAAGTTCGTATTACAGTTTTGTGCATAGCGCTCAATGAATCGGTGACAAATCCAGAAATAATCAGGGACAATTAAAATACTAGGAGTATTAGAGTCGTTGACAGCATGTGAATTAATATGCATTTTTTGAAGTTAAAGGAGTCATGTCATTATTATTAAGTGTGACGTTTGGCGAAAGGATGGTGAATTATAAGTTTAAGGAGGGATTAAGAGAGATTGGAGTTAAAATCAGGGATAGTTTAGGGGTGTAGTTTTGTGCTTGTGATTGTCCACAACTGCAGATACTTAAGCTATTAATAAGATTGTCTGGCTTTTTGTCAGTAATAAAATGGAAGGAAAACTATTGCATAATGTGTGTAAATAAAAAAGACGTGGGCATGAACCTGAGCGGATGTGCATCAGTATGGATTATTCTGATATTTTGGGTTTCACCCCATGCACCCCTTCTTTGTAATTTATGGTCCTGATGTGTGTTGTTGTTTATTGTTGTTTGTTGTTTACCCATTTTGTGAGTACAAGAGTTTGGTAACCACAGCTTGTCGCACTGTTTGTTCCTTATTTATTCTGTCATCTTTGAGTGCGTGAGTGTGTGTGTGCGTGTGTAAGCAAGTGAATCTGTGATCTCTGCATTATAAGCCAGAAGCAGACTGGAGAGTTCACTGAAGCAAGCAACTGGATTGTGGAGTCCGGAGAATGTCCTCCTTTTATGGAGATTCCTAGTAACTATGAACCTGTGAACAGTTTGCCATCCATTCCCTACTGAAATATTACATTAACAAAATAAGTAAATAAGTTAGCAACATAGGCAACTTATTCTTCAAGGGCAACAGGCACTTTACTTGCAGATGAAACAATGAGATATAAAGTTGTTTGCTAGCAGCAGCCTCTTCATTAGTTACAGATCTTTTTAATGTGGAATTATTTGAATTATTATATATTAAGTGAAATGACTTTTACTTCTACAGAGATTGTACGTATTTACTGATACTGGTGGATTGTAGAAGTTTGAGCAGACTTTTATGATGGAAATGTTTTGAATTGGGCAGTTTTGTCATTATTGGTTCATGCATTTTGTTTCATTGCTTACTGGAAAAATGTTCAAAACAATAAATTTAATTTTACTTTAGTGCTCTAACAAGTGTGCTGTATTATACAAGGAATATAATTTAATGCAGTCAGGAAGGTGTATCAAAAAATGCATGTATGAGAGATCTATGATTTGAAAACAGCCCAAATGTAATCTTAATCCACCACTGGCCAGATGCATTTTCTTTGACTGTGGGTTTCACTGCTGTTTCAATGAATGTGAGTTTCAATGGCAGAGAAGTTTTAAAGCTAAGTCTATTTTCATTGCAACACTGTATTGCTTTATTTAGCAGATGTCTATTACTGTTTGGGCTATCAAATGCAAAATTATTTTAAATGAAATCCAGATAATCATTATAGAAATAAAGCAGTATGCACATTACAGTGTTTATGGTAAATGGGGTGAAATAGTCAAGTAATGGGTCATTGGAATGAGTTCAGGGGGACTCTGGGGCCATATTTGGTTGTCTGTTCTTCAGTTTGAGTTTGAAATTTGGTATCCCACAATTCCATTGGAGTGGGTGGGGATACATAATGATCTATGCAACTTTTATGTTAATCAGCATACAGATTTGTACCTATTTTTCATGGGCCTTTGTCCAGATTTTTGATGTTTCCAGGTTGAGACGTATGATGCTGAACCATAATGTATAAGCAACTTGAGTTCAGCAATGTACTTCACCAGCAAAGAAATTCCTTTTCTAAATTATTGTGTACTGTCTTGTTCACTATATTTAACATTTTTCATAGTGACAGCACTTTTGAGTTAGTTTTCTATTTCTGTTGATAGGCTACAAGTAAGTAGTCATTTAAAATTGTGATTTTTGTGTCCATCATTTTCCTTAGTTTTACTGTTTTCATGACTTAGCCCAACATTACAAGCAAGACTTGTGCCTCTCAGTAGAAATATATGATGCAGTTATTTTGGAGCCTACTTTTTAGTTATGTTAACTTTGGTATGTATCATCAAATTGTATGAAGAAGAGGTATTAATGTACAGTATTTGTGTTTCCTCATCTTACTCTATTACTTCAGCTTGCTTTTTCGGCTACTTGTTCTCTAAAGTGTTCAATAACATCTTCTCTTCTGCATTTATTACTGCTTGTTTTTAGCCTGTTTAAATTGTGTTATTCTAAGCCTCTTAGTTTTGGTGGTTTTCCAGGGGGAACTAGTACCTGACAGCCTGGGCAGATATGATTGACAGACCACAATGTTTTGTGAGAGATGGCCTGCATCGATCTCACTTGGGCTTCAGGCTTCTGGCAATGGCCCTTGCCTCCCCCATAGTACCTTTTTTAGGAAAAATCCTGAGGTCGATAAAACCAACATAAAATTTTCAACAATACGCAAATTAAAGGTCATGCTGCTAAATGCTAGGAGTCTAAATATGAAACTGCACTCATTGCAAGGATTCTTAACCCTGGAAGATGCTGACATTTGTGCAGTCACAGAAACTTGGTTCAAAGCTGCAGAGAGCACCCCAGCCTTACTTAGTTACTCATCCTATCATGCATTCAGAGCCCAAACTGTGGGCAGAAAAGCCAAAGGAGGTGGAGGTTCAATATATATTAAAGACACACACACCTCCAGGGGACACTCCAGGTGAAGTTAACAATTGATAAGACCCGTATTCAAATCTTAGTTAGCTACAGGCCTCCAAATTTGATTCAAGATGCCCACGCCACCTATCTGGACCTCTTCGAATCTATCAAGATTCAACCCTTTGCCCTGATCCTGGGGGACTTTAACTACCCAACCATAGACTGGAAAAACTACACATGCCAGAACGCAAATGCCCTGAGATTCCTCAATTTTGTCAATGCAAATGCCTTGGAACAGCTAGCCAATACCCCCACAAGAGGTGATAATATCTTGGACTTGGTATTAACCAACATGAGTAACCACTGCTGCACCCCTACACTAGCATCCTCCCTGGTAAGATCTGACCATAAAGCGGTCACTTTCAAAGTCACTATCTCCCCTGACCCCCTCTAGCTACAGTTAAACAAAAAAACACTTCTCCAAAGCTGATTACAACCTTCTGAGGGATGGTATAAACAGCTTCACAGCCCCCTTCCCCCTCTGTTGGAACTGGCACCAATGTCCAAATCTACACCAAAGTACTATACGAGCACTTATATAGATGCACAGAATCAGGAATACCTGACACGGCAAATTATCCTCCGCAAGGAAGAGTAAACCTGTCTCGTGGACATCTGCAATAAATAAACTATATAACAAAAGGAAAAGAATGCTGTCCATGACCAAGAAGGAGCGGGTGCCCAATTGGAAGCAATCTCTCCTTAGCCTAAACCAGCAAATAAGAGCACTAGTGAAATCTTCTACAGCCAACTTCGAGTCCAAATTGGCCACATCTACTAGAGACAGTCATAAGGCCGTCTTCGCATATGTCTGCAATCTTAAAGGAAGCACCCAGATCTGTTCAGAACTGGTGGTCAAAGACACCACATGCACAAATGTTGTAGATATAGTCAACCTACTGGCTGACAGATTCTGTGAAAACTTCACCCCTCTGTCCCCCATCAGTAAATCAGGACATCTCCAGTACCTGACCCCTTCCCTTATCTCTAGGGAACAAGTCATCACTGCCTTCTCAAAGGCAAAAAATACAGCCTCCATGGGATCTGATAGCATCCCAGGCTGCATCCTACATGAACTCAGGCATGAACTTCCAGCAGCATTAGGCACACTATTCAACCAAAGCCTGAGTACCGACTTTGTCCCAGCCAAGTGGAGGATGGCCACTGTCATCCCTTTACATAAAGGTGGAGTGTCCACTGATCTAGAGAATTATAGACTCATCAGCCTAACTATCCTGATTTGCAAGGCCATGGAATGGATTATCTTGGACCTCATTAACAGGGACATTGGCAACCTCCAAACACTCGACCCCACACAGTTTGACTTTGTCAAGTGGAGGTTATGTCTGTTAAATCTGATCAATTTCTTTGAGACAGTCACCAAAGCCATGGACGAGCGGAAGATGGTGCACACCACCTACCTTGACCTGGCCAAAGCCTTCAACACTATTCCCCACTCAGGCATACTAGATAAACTCTCAAAACTAGGTATCAATTCATATATTATCAGATGGGTAGCAAACTGGTTCACTGACAGAACCCACCTTATCAAAATAGGGGAAGCCACCTCAAGCAGTAGACCAGTAAGGGATGGAGTACTCCAGGGATTGGTCCTGGGGCTGCTGTTATTCAGGATATACATCCCTGAGGTGCAGGCCAAAACCAGTGGGCTATGGCTGACCAAGTTTGCAGATGACTGCAAGCTGGGCGCAGTCATCAATTCCCCAAGTGATGTGTGGTCTCACTCAAACAAATGACTAGTGCCAGAAACTTGACATCAAGCTAAATGCCAAAAAATGCATCATCATCACCTTTTGGGAGAGTGATGTCCCCACATATTATCACATTAATAACAACTTCCTAAGCACACAATCAGTCGTTAGGGATTTGTGCACCCAGGTTGATAGCAACCTAACTTTTGACCACCGTGTTGCTTCTTTTGTATGGAAAGCTTTCTGCATGGCCCACCTCATAAGTAAGGGTATCTCATCCAGGGACAAGGCAGTCATAACATCCCTTTATTCTTTTCCTGTAAGGCCAATTATTGAGTACAATGCCCCTTTTGGCATGTTCCTCACAGAGCTCATGCAGCAGCTGGAGAGACCACAGAGGTTCCTCACCAGATTAATCCAGGGCCTCAAACATCTACCCTACACAGATAGGCTAAAAGTCCTGTCCCTGTACTCAGTTTCATGCAGACTCCTCAAAGGTGACCTCTGTCTGGCATACAAAGCAATCTCAGACCCTGCCTTAATGGGACTGCTGCATATCCGCAAGCCAAGCTACACTCGAGTAACCTGCATGCATGACCTCAACCTGGTCTGTGGCATCAATAAGACTTGTTGGTGGGACAGATTTGTGTCCCAGAGACTTCCCTATCTGTGGAACAGACTCCCTCTCCACATATTATCCCTTTTCAAGTGCAACCTGGATAACTGGATGGGAAACAGAAAATACACCCCTGGGATTCCACCTGTGCCCCTGCTGGACAGGACTTTGGGTGCTGACTTGTCTAAACATGGGATAAACACTTGGCTAGGCTTATAAGGGCCTCAGGACCAATAGCCTAGTAACTTCCTATGATCCTATGATTGGATTTTGGAATTATTTGGGCTAATGTGTATTCACTGGAAAGATCTCAAAATTTGCAGCATAAAATATAGGGATAGGAGTTTACAGACAAATAAATGCTAAAGAGGTGAGGCAGTAACCAAGGTGGTTGAAAAGGATAATTAAAATAAGTTAGCATCAGATGGTTCTTGGACTCATTTCTAAAGAGGTTCAGTGATGGCTTGATAACTTTAAGAATAATAAAGGATTAATTTCTTCCAGAAAATATGTGGTATATGGCATGCAAAGTACACATAGCAAAGTGGAACTTTTAGACTGTTTTGGACTTATGTGAAATGAATTCAGGAGTTTCTTGTATATATTGCAAACATTATTATTTGGAATGCTATTGGGTGAAATACAGCATCAAATTAAATGGGACATAATAAGAGTGGCATAGCTGAACATTATAAAGAACACACACACAAGGCAATTATTGCAATGGTGAATAGTGAAATAATCTATTAGTTTAGCAGAACTTTTATTCAATATGTAGGATAAAGCAGCAAATGACCTAATTATCTGCCTTCAGTGTCCTTGCTATGTATTTATATATTTATTTTCTTAAGTTAAATTCATGGTGGGATAATGAATATGCAGGAGAAGTGCAACGTGGCAGCAATTTAGTGGACTGTTTTTTTTTCTGCAAAAAATAAAGTGATCATATTATCTGTTGAACTCTGACTTGATTGTGTTGACTTGTAGTGCATGCTACTGAATATCATAGTGTTTGGTTAGATGAACGTGGCAATAAATGTGGCTGTCAGTGGCAACTGGTTGGCAGTTTAGACATTTATGGGATTTGTCTGTTAAGGTTGTATTTTTAATAATTCTTGAATTAATTGTTTAATTATAGATGAGTTGACAGTGTGGCATACTAAAATATGTTCTCTCTTTGACAGTAATTCACCATTTTTCAACAAGGGAAAGAAGAATCAG